>NC_048300.1:68538214-68789307 GCF_013100865.1 Trachemys scripta elegans | reverse complement strand
AAAAAGAACAGGAGTACTTGTGGCACCTTAGAGACTAACAAATTTATTTCAGCATAAGCTTTGTAGCCCACAAAAGCTTATGCTGAAATAAATTTGTTAGTCTCTAAGGTGCCACAAGTACTCCTGTTCTTTTTACGAAGCAGAGACAGACTTTGATCTGAATTGAGGCATGATAATCTCTGATGTTAATAGGAATGAAGCAAAGTCAAAGCTGTATTTGACAGCCCAACAACAGAGCATAAATGCGTTGAAGGGTAATCATGGCAGATGCTAAAAACTGAAAAAACTAGTCTGTGAGCTCTACATCTGGATTGGTAGTTTTTATACAAGTCAAATCGAACTAATTAGGAATTGGCTAAAATTTATACATACCTTCCATTGCTGTAGATTTCTTTAGCAAATAAGCTAAAGATGTTTTAATACAGTGAGTGTCTATACCAAGGTATTCTTGTATTCAGAGATGCAGGTCACAGAATATAGAATTAGCTTTCCATAGGTTCTACCATATCAGATATTTTTAAAACAAGAATGTTTCCAACTAATGTTCTCCCAGTGAATGCAAATAGTATGGGTAAATTTACCCTACAGAACAGAAAATACGAATAAAATTGTTTCAGTGTGACAAAACATATCAAACATCTACAGAGAAGAAAATTTAATGAATAAAAACCTGCAGAAATCACATGTATTATGTTTTGGTTAGCAGTTCACTAAAATAACAGTTTATTTTTCTGAGAGAGAACTTAGTTAACCTGATTTTACTTTCTAGCTTTTAAATCTTACATTTTTGTTTGTTCCGACTGCAAATGTACTGCATTCATAATCATAAACTATCTAGTTCAATGTATTTCTTACTGCTTTTACTCTGCTCCTTTTAATCTTCCATCTGCTTACTGCTATAAAATTTGGGGGTTTGTTTTGTTGCTCTAATTTGAATATCCTGCTCAAACTGGTACCCAATGAAGTTTTATTTAAAAAAGAAGTTTCAATCCAAATACCTTATTTGGCATATCTAGATTTTAACACCAATAAGAAAAGTAACACTTTTGATTTTTAGAATACAGACATTAACAATTAGGTCAGCAACAGCCATGTCACAAACAACCTAGCAAACTATAAATATTGACAGTGAACAGAATAAATTAAGGTAGCTGAAAAAGATCTTAAATATTTATCGTTCTGAGCTATCATAGCACTGCTTGGCAGCACATTTATAGTTAAGGGCCTGTCAGCATTACCATCAAACAATGCTAGTGTTGTTTCAAACAGCACTGGCTGAATTGTGACAAATCATCAATCCTGATGCATATTTTAATTTTAAAATATTCTTTAGAACAAACCAGTGTCTTTGATCAATGGGGCTATACCGACAAATCTAGCATTTCAAAACACATTGAAAATCTAGAAAGCAGCAGCAATAGGTTATGTTTTAATAACTTTAGAGCATTGATATGCCCTATATAGTTTTAATTTCATACTCAAATATTTTAAATTAAGCATATATATATTTTGCATACAATTAAATTATGTACAGCAGGCATCATGAAAGCTATCAGTATTTTTGAGTCCATTTTGTTCCTGTAATTTTACAACATTATATTAGGTAAATGCCTTGCCACTAGTACACAGACTATCATTTTAAAAGATCACAGGCCAAGAAAATGGAGTGGGCATTCCACCTTTAAATCACCCCATTGTTTCAGATATTACAGTTCTTCTGGTTCTTTATCAGAGGCCACAGTAAGCCTACTGTACATTCATAATGAGTTGCAGTATCTAGCCACTGTGGTCAGACTATAGGATAGAATGGTAATTGTAACTTTGGATTTCCTTGCTTTTGTAAATTTGTGTTAATTTCCAACGGGGAACTAAAAAACAACTACATTATATAATAATGCAAAATTGAATACAGATATGAATTAATTTTACTGAAATTCTTACAGATACTAAAGTGAACATTTCAAGTCTATGAAGAATGCAAACTGCACGTGGAATTTCAATTTTATTTGCATCTTACACTAAAGAAAACTCCACTTTGCTATAATAAAGCAAAATTGTTTTCAAGACCAGCAAACAAATTTTAAATAGTACATAAAATTCAATATATCCATTGATCTTGCATTATATTGCTTACTTTAAATAAGTTGGTGTACAATTCACCAATTCAATTGAAGACTTCCTGATGTTGGGAGGAAAATTTAATTCTGGGTAATTATAAAACTGTAATAAATTTCATCATAGCCAAGTTTTCAGACTTTTGTTGTAGTTATGAAATGTTTTCTCTGTCTGGAGAGGAAACAGTGTTTTGTAGTTCAAGAGCTATGAATTTTGGAAACTTATTCTGCAGTCTATAAGTATCAACAAATTTATTATACTCACAGTTGTGTCAAATAGATGATGTACCAGCTGGGAAAACTAGCTACATCATCTATATAATGTAATTAAATTCTAAGAACTGGAGCCCTGCATTCTGCAGCCAAGAGGTGGGTGTAACCCAATTCTGATATATCTACAGATGCCTTGCCAAGATGATGATTTTGATATGTTAAAATGACATCACTATAAGCAAAGCCTTAATTTTAATAATTAAGTATTAATCTCAGACAGTTGAGCAATTAGCCTACATTTTTATAGTTGCCCATGGCTAGCAATAACCAACTGATTTATGCAATCAGATAAGTAGTGAATGTAAGATTGGGGCTCTGGGGAGCGAACACACACACCATGCTTAGCTTTAAGCATGCAAGTAGTCCCACTCCATGATTGCTCATGTGCTTGAAATTAAAACACGTGACTAAATGTTTGCAGGATCAAGGCCTACAATTTCACTGGTCTTCTCATATAAGCTGAGTATCAGTAATACAATTTTGTAAATATTTTTTTAAAAGAAACTTCTTAGAAAATATACAACCAGTTACCACCACTAATGCATATGATTTAGGTGGTGCTGGTAATGCTGTCTATCCAACATTTCCCTCCTTTTAGACCCCATTTACAGTTGCTTATGACTTTGTCAAACTGAAATTTTCCATGTCATATGTTTGCCTAAGGCTCATTTTATTTATTTATTAAATTTCAGCAAAAGCTGTTCTGCCATTTCTGAAAGTGAGATTAGGGAAAAAACACATTGTATTGCTCATCTTAAAAAAAACAAAAAAACAAAAAAAACCTCACAACTGTTATAGTGAGCTCTAGCACCACCAGGCTTTGGAGCAGGGAACTAAAATTTGTCAGGGGATCATAGTGTTAGGGATTTGCCTTTTCCTATTCGTGTGAAAAACTGTCTAAACTTGGTCAAGTTATAAGCTTTTGAAAAATCTCAGCCTGCACATTCGCAGTAGATAGTTGTTTGACAGATAAATTCTTCACCGATTCTTTGCACTGATCATGCTCAAATTTAGGGCTGCTCTGGTTGATCAAGGCTATTCCTGCAATTGCTGCTCCTGGCTGCTGTGAGATGCTATGGCGCCAAGCACAGGAACTGAGAACAGGGAAACTGTCACTCCTGTGAACAAAGTGTCCACACTGCTGCAATTCAGAGAGCTTGAAGGAGGAAGTTGCCTGACTCGAATGCAGAGGGAACAAGAACCAGGCTGGAAATGAGAATCTCTCAAGAAGGATGGGTGGAAAATGAAATCAAGGAACTTGGGGGAGTGGAGATTAGGACAAGGAGCTGGGGGCAAGGAAAAAAAACGGAGCTGGGATGGGGACAGAGTGGAAGTAACAGAGGAAGAAAGGATCAGGTGGATCTCACCACTAGAACACACTCCCCTCAGAACCTGGATTTGAACCCAATTCCTGAGTCTCAATATTCCTTTGCTGTCAGCAAACGTCTGTGACAACCACTGGAAAAGCATGTCTCCTCTCCCTGTATTGCCTGGTCCACACAAAGGATAACAATCTTCTACTGCTATCAGTTTCTCAGTTAGCTCAAGAAGCAGAAATCTGTGCTGGGCATATAAAGGTTCTAACCCTGCTGATGAGCCACATGGATGTCAATGTGACTCAACACGATGGATTCCCCCTCCCTCCCCACCCCCCGGTTCGTTTTTCTTTAGAAAAATCTAGGACATTATACACACAAAGCTTAGTTAAAAGATTGCTAAGTTTTTGCATATTAAGTTTGCAAAGTCAAGCACTCAAAAGTCAGGAATTGCCAGAATATGGTTTGCCTGTGCAATTGTAATTCAGCCCCCTGGTGTGAATGTATCAGGATACAGACTTTAATTACAT
This sequence comes from Trachemys scripta elegans, assembly GCF_013100865.1. NCBI lineage: Eukaryota > Metazoa > Chordata > Testudines > Emydidae > Trachemys > Trachemys scripta. Next base: position 68,785,074 of record NC_048300.1, on the reverse strand, counting down.
GATCACATAATATTTTTCCACAAGAACTCTGGCTCATTTAATAACAAAAGACGCTCAATGAATGTGCATCTTTTCAATATTTTGTTTTCTCCTCATTCAATGTGTAGCTCCATGCTTCAGTTACTGGCCAGTACTCAAACCCTACTCTGGATACAGAATTATTAACTTCCTTATAGACTTTTTTATGGAGCTCATAACTACAGTGTCTGAGTGCTTTACAAATATTAATGAATTTACCTTCACCTAGGATGTAGGAAATTCATGCCCTGCTCCAATGATAACTTATATATAAAAAGAGGAACAGCTTTCATAGGAGAGACTGAGAAAGACCCACCTAAGAATATCTTGTAGTTCAATGGTTAGAGCATTCTCCTTCAATGTAAATTCAAATCCCTTCTCCACATCAAACAGAGGGGGAAAACAACCTATGCCTTCCACATCCCAAGTGTGTGCCCTAACCACTTAACTACATGTCATAAGGAGGCATTACCTTCACCTCCTCCCCTTCCCATTTTTGGAAACTAGTCACCTGTTGCTTTTTTTAAAATGCCCAAAATCAAAATGAGAATTTTCAAGTCAGGCTGAACGAAACATTTTCTTTGACCCAACTCAAAATATTTCTGACTTTTATTTACTGAAAGTTTTGAAAAACAAATAGTTTTTGTTTGACCTGAAATGAAACTTTTTTTATTTTTCGGAATTGCCAGCAAAACTAAAATCCATTATTCACCCAGATTAGTCTCAAGCACTCAGCACTTCTGCAAATCAGACTCTATGATCTCAAATCAGGCATCTAGAAAATGAGAAACATACCATTCATTGCTACCTGTGAAAAGTTTGGTTTAAGGGACTTGCTCAGCATCACACAGGAATTCTATTTATTTAGTGTTTGCATACTCGCTGAGCCAAGCAATAGTGTTCTTAGTGGCCAAGTGGAGCTCTTGGAGCCCACCGCTGAATTTGGTTAGTGGGCACTCCTTGACAAGATGTATCACTGTTTTATCTGCACTGCAGCTTGGATTGTCTCAAAGACCCCAATGGTGCTGGTTGGCTGCACAGTGGCCTTGCCCAGTACGGAATCAGTTAAAAAGGGTCCACTGATGACATGGCAGGTTGAAGCCGGGCAGGTATGCAGTAGGGTCTGTGACAAGGAACTGATTAATGGCTGATGTTAAGCACCAGTCTTCCCGCCACAGGGACTCAAGTGTCATGTCCTATCATGGCAGCCTTCACCACTGTGGTGTCATAATGAAAGATGTGTAGCTGGTGGACTAAACAGATTGTTGAACAAGGGCAAGCTTGGGTTGGCATGCACCTTCTCAAGCAGCTTGCTAGCTGCAATCTCCTTCCTGATTTAAGGGGAGCAACGTGGCTCAGAAATGGAAGCCATGAAAGATGCGCTGGTTGAAGAGTTCCTATGATGATGCACATTGTTTAATTGAGTTGCATGTCAAAAAGTTTGGTGTGTGCCGAGCAACTCCATATTGGTGCACAGTACTCTGCTACTGAATAAGAGATGGTAAGTTTGGAGCATCCGCTCCCCAAAAAGAACCTGACAGTTTGCTAAGAAGGTTGTTGCATGTCTTGTCCTTGGCTACTATCTTGCTCAGGTGGCTTTTGTATGTTTGGTCAAGGGTCATGTCTAAGTAAATTGGGTATACTTCAGCCTCCAACCATTTATTATGATGTTTAATTCCCTCTTAGTATTGACATGGTGGAGGTGGAATGTGTGGCAATGGATCAGCGTTCTTGTAGTGCCACGTGTCAGTATCCGGCACAGTCCAGGGAAGCTAATGATCCTCCTAGCACATCAAATTCCGCAAGCTCGTACTTGAAGAATCCCAGTATCACCATCGGGATCACATTCCAACTCTTACAACTCAATCTTGAGGGTTTATCAACATCCAAGTGATATTTAATCAGGAACTCTATGACAGAGGCAGAGACAGAATCCAATTCTCCAGGGCAGCATTCAACTGACCTAAACATTACACTGGCCTTTCTGTTCCTGCAGTTTTCTGCCTCATTCACTCCATGTTTTTCAGCTTCTGCAACAAATGAGGCAGGTGTCCTACAGACAGCCTCCACAGCCCTGATTTATACCTAGAGCAGGTTCATCCTGTGCACTGAATAAGGAAGGGGTCCTGTGAAAAAAATAGTATGTGATCATGTAATTACAGACTGTCATAATGCACATGCACTGTGGGGAGGGGAGTGGAATTAAAAATGTACACGCAACCTAAATTAATTAATTTCCTAACTTTGGAGTCCTTGACTTTTCAAATTTAACAGTTTTTTTACATAGTTTTTGTGTGTGTACTATACTGTAAACATTTGAATGGGAAAAATTGTTCCTGAAGAGAAAATGAAGTAGACTAGGTGCACCAAGAAAAGAGAGAGAGAGATGGATTAATATCTCTATTAGATAGAACACTCCTGACTATTTCTGATGTTAAAAAAACAATTCATGAATTTTCTTTTTCTGGCCACCTCCCTTCTTCCCCCAGATAATTTGTTTTTAAAGCTGCAGCAGAAAAGTTAATTATGATCATGTTTCCAGTGTTTTAAATTTAAAATGTATTTTACAGTGTTGCTGTTTTGGAAGTATCCTGTATGTGCTTTCTTGAAACCAAAATACCTTTGATCCCTCTTAGCCATAACAAGAGAATGTTAATGTTTCAGTTGGAGGGAAATTTCAATTTATTACATTGCTGCTAAAAATATTCTATTTTGTTTGAATGAAATACTTAAGGGTTTTCTTTCTGATGCCTCTATGACGTTACAGTCCCATTAGACCATTTGATCAGTTTTCAACAGACAGGAAATAGGAAATAGTTATAAAACTAGCTTATATTTAAGTCGAACAAAAAACATTGGTTACGAACATACACAGATTTTTAAACAAAATTTTACCATATGCATATTACAAAAGGTAAAATGTATTCTACATATAACAGGAACATTTATATATAACTTCAAAAATCAACGAAAACAGATTACTTTTCCTTACCTAAGCCTATGTCTTACAAGGAGACTCACTAATAGCCTCTCACAGAGCCATAAGTCATCTAAGAGGCATCACTTGGTATACCTTCACACTCCTTGTGGAATTTGCAATGCTCCCTTTTAAGTCTTTCAGGTTATTTCACAATGAGAGACATAATTTGAGACTACAACCTCACTCAGATGATTCAGGAGCACCCGTTATCTCGTATTCATTCTTTAAAACACACAGAGTCAGAAAACCAAACATTTATTTGGGCTTCCAGTTCCCTACCTAGTTTGGGAGCACTCAGTCTTGATATAAACAGTTCACAAAACGTGCATCCATGTTTGTAGATGGAACAGAACATGCATCTACATTTGGACAGGCACAATAAACCATTCTTCAGGTTCTATGGTAACTGACTGGAATGATCTTACGTCACATACTGGCTATGAGGAAAAGTCTACAAAAGTTTTAGAGTAGGAGTTTCTCATCTGACAGTGCTGAGGAGCTGGCAGGAGATGAAAATGCCTGAGAAAAGCAAGTGACATTTTGGGCTAATGATTATGCACCCTAAAATAATGCACCTTGAGACAACAGTGCTCGGAGGGGAAATGCAGAACCTTTCACCTTAGCCCTTACGCACCAAGCAACTGAGGGCAGATCTACCCAATACACTGCAGCAGTGCCACTGTAGAGCTTCAATGAAGATGCTACCTGCACTGACCGGAAGGCTTCTCCCATCAGCGTAGATATTCCACTTCCGTGAGAGGCAGTAGCTGTGTCGACGGGAGAAGCCCACCCATCAATACAGCACTGCCTACACAAAGGGTAGGTCAGTATAACTATGTTGCTCCAGGTATTGATTTTTCACAACAAAGAGTGATGTAGTTATACCGACACAAGTTTATAGTGTAGACCTGGCCTAAGAGTGCCCATAAAGGGTGATGAAGGATCCAAAATAATGGGGTGTAAAGTCTATTGCATTATAAAGCAAATAAGTTATGTTTGGAAAAAGCAAAATTCCTTTGTAGCATAGCACAAAAGAAAAAGTTACCCAGATGGAAAAAGTAATTAGAAGTTTTATACCAGACCAATTATTTGTCTTCATTCATAAACAGGACAACTCCTGCTGTTTGTTTTATCCTGTAGATTTTGTCTCTTGCAGATTTTACAATTTCTCATTTGCACCTGACTCAGTATGCAAATAGCCATACAGCGTGAAACATGCAATACCCAATGCACAAATGGCCAGACAGGAAGATAGGTGTCAGTTACCTTCTGCCTGAAAGGAAAATCTCTTAAATATGTCAACATCTGGTGACCTGCCTTAACTCTAAGACCTTTCGATACATAACAACTTAAATACTATCCAAACTAAGATTTCACGATTATGACAACCAGTAGGCTACTGGCTCTCGGTAGAGACCTCACATGCCACCCTTGATGAACTATTATGCAGGTATCTGATGCAGGGGATCCCGATAAAACTCTATGCACACCCTGTGCCTTCTGCCAGTTGGCACCAAGGGGTCCCGGGGTCACAGGGTGCCACAGGGGCTGAGATAAACCAAAGACTATTCAGATTTCCCCAGCTCTTGGCTGTGACAGGGATGGATACCCTAAGTTTACTTACATTCTAAACTGGAGCAACATAGTTTAATTGAGAAGTGAATAATGCATACTTAACTTTTTTCCCCTCACTTTCAGGGCTGGTGTCAGTCAGTCTTTCCCTTGTACCCCCTTGCACCTGTGGATCTAATTCTACTCTATTAAGCCAGTGTAAATCTAATGTAATTCCAGAAACTTTAATGGAGTTTACTTTGGTGTAACTGAGAGAAAAATTGTTGCATCATATATTTTTATGAGAGCATCTTCCTGTTCAGGAATTTGCATGCCACTGCAATACTAGTTGAAGTCTATTTGGCTGAATGCTCCTGTCAGTTGAGTGTTCACTAATTTGCATGACAAAACAAACTCCCCTTTTAACCTGTAATCACAGCTAACTGAGTGATTTCTTGGAGTGCAAAGACACACATGGATTTTGAGTGAACAATAATCTAGTAGACAGGAGAATACCTCATTAATTAAATCTAGGCTCTAAAATGCATATTATGATTTTATTTTATATGTAACCCATTTATTTCCAATACTTCTGCCTGGCACTACTTGAATCTCTATGCTTTATTAAATAAATTAATACCTGATTTCACTACAAACAAATCTAAGTTCTGTGTGTTAAGCTGAGCGGTGATCTGAGATGGAATTGATAAACTGGGGTGTACTGTTGCTTTGACAATAGTACATCTGTGAATACTGTGAATGTCCAGCAGACCAGGGACTGGACACTCCAGGGAGATGCTTGGAGTCCTCAGATATGCCTATTGCTAACCTGCAGAGTGACAGTGGGTCCTGAGAAGCCTAGAACAGAGTGCTTGTTTTGCCAGTGAGGTTGAGGAGCTGATGCACAGCAGGCACAGACAAGGCTTCCTCATGCTAAGCGCATGATAGCAAGGTGCTTCTCAACCCTGGGAACTCTGAGAAGCATTACCGGCCCCTAACTACACAAAAGTGTCAGGAATCCAAAGAATAAATGGAACAAACTCTTTGGTTTAATAGGCTACTTCTGAGAACATGTGCCCTGATGCAATCTCACAGCTCAGTGAGGTTAAAAACTCTCCAGATTTAGCCAGGGCTCCACAAAGGAGATCAAGCATGACTAGTCCTTCCTTTTAGTTCTACCAAAACATACTTCTTTCTTACCTGCACAATGTTTTCTATCCATCTATCTCATTCAAAAACATAAATATGGTTATTTTGAATTTAAGAAGGAAACCACACAGAATCAGAACTCTTTTTACTTACTATCCAGACCCACAAAAGAAAAAGGCAAAACATCAACTTTTCTTCCTTTGAGTATAGGGCAGAGCCTGTGTTTTTAGTCTGTTAAGGACTGGAAACTGCTGAAAAAAACAGTTTATTTGTAGGATCCAAAAAATCCAGTATTAACAAAAGCAGCTTTTCTCCTTACCCCTAGAAAACAAAGAAATGTTGAAATGCAGTTTTACTCACTGAGGTAATTTTCATAGAAGTGAGAATCAGGACAAGTAAATAGCCAGTTATTTTCTTATATAATTTTGGGGTCCCCAGCTGAGGCCCTTCTTTTTGCCAGTGGAACCCTGCAGTAGACCTGTAGATCATCTCCAGGAACAAGGCCAGGTAGGATAGCAAAAGTTGCAGCAGCCCTAGGAAAAGATGGAAGGAGGAGGAGCAACTGACTCCCTGGGAGCTCTCTACCAGGGAGATTCACTCAGCCAAGAATGAATAGAGGGCACAGGAAAGAACAGGACACAGAGCCACATCTTCTTCCCTCCTTCCAGTGATGGATCCCTGGACTGCCTAGAGTGAGAAGTTTGGCCAATCTACAGGTAGCATAAGGAGAAGCCTGTTCAGTGCTCAGGGACAGGTTATCAGACTCCCCCGTATCACTTTCCCCTTTCAACTTTTTGGCAGGGAATACTTCCCCCTATATTCCTATTACAGGGCTAACAAGAGTGCCTTTCTCAACCCTTCCAGCTGTCGTTCCATTCTCTGGTGGGTGTTTCTCCTGGAGCACAGTGAGTGCAGAAAATTCAAATGGAGAGAGGCTCAGGTGCTCTTTTTCAGCTCCCTCCATCATCCTTTTACTTTTGGCTGAAGTTCAGGGGGTGGAAGGCGTTTCTCCCCAGACCTCCCCCAAAACAACATTTGCGTGTGGGGAAAGGGATGGAGAAGGAATAAGGAAATGCTCCCAACAGGTGTTCCTTCCCCCCCCCCCAATTTTCTTAGGGTCTCTGCAGCCTCTACAGCTCCAGCTGGCCTCACCCCCCTTGCTGAAGATGTACAAGTCTACCTGGAAAAGATTTCAGTCTGTAAACAGGAAGAAAAAAAGAAAAAAAAAAGACTATCTGTGACATCAGTGAAAAAGCATCAACTTGAAAATTTTACCTATTAATGATAATGAAACACTTGTACTATTAATGTAATTATCTACAATCAGAGTCCCTTTATGTGGACTGCTGTTGTATTCAGAAGTACTGAGGTAGTGAATGTGCTGTTCAATGTTTTTGTACTTAATTTTACATCTGGGCATTCAGAGAATTCTCAAACTATAAAATCCTACTCTAAAAACTGTTAAAAAGATAGTCAACTGTTAGTTACCATAGTTACCATAATAAAAGAAGGTTAAGGATTCATCAGAGGTTGGTTTTCTATTTTCTCCTTATCACAGACAATAAGACCATTTTGCAAATATTCAAGAATAAAAGTCAACAGCTAATTTTTACCTTCATAATCTTAATGTTCATTAAAAAGGAATCAGTTCTCAGACTCCCTGCTAATATACCCTACATGAGGGAAAGGCTAAATGTAAATTTATTTTAGGCTACGTCTACACTACAACTTATGTCAGCAAAAGTTAAGTCGCTCAGGGGTGTGAATATTCCACCCCACCTGAGCGACATAAGCTACACCGACATAAGCATTCATGAGCTGATGCTGCTCACAGGTGGGTTTTTTTTTAAAACGGTACAGCTGCACCACTGCAGTGCTGTACATATAGACATACCCTTACTATGATCAACATTTTGATTTAGTCTAAATATTTTCAAAGTAATATTTTCAAACTAAAAGGTAAAAAAAATCAACTCGGCTTTCAAATGACATCAAGTACTGTTGCCTCACGAGACGACAAAATATGACCACTTGCTAATCTACTACTCTCTTTGAAGTTCAGGGAAGTGAATTAAGGGTAGAAACCTTTTGCAATTGTCCCATATTTCAATTCATCCAGACTAGGTTGTCTACACACTAAGTGACATAACAGTTTATTGAAAGTACCTACTTTGCACCTGGTTTTTAAGGAAATGTAATTTTTTAAAAGGTAAGATTTTAAGCGCCTTTCTTCTGATAAGTGGACATTGTGATTCTTGGTAATGATTATGCCCAGCAATTTAATTACCTGAGTGGGCACTAAGTCATCCTGTCTTAGTATAAAATGTAATCTTTGCCATGCAGAAATTACATAATAGATTTGGGGTCTAAATGCGTCACATTAATTCATTTAAATGGAATTATACAAACATAAAACTAGAATTACACAGTGGTGAATGAAATTAGATCCCTTTGGTGTCTTGGGCTGTGCTCTTCCCCACAAGAGCCATAGTAAGTACTTCATCTAAGAATAGATTGACATGAGTATCCTTTTTCCTTAAAAATCCAGTGGAGATTATCATTATCTTGGTGTAGGTCTTCAGAGATGTCGAAAGATCAGAAGGATGAGCCTTGTTTTGTACTGCAGCATTTGGCAACTGAATCTCAGGAACCCTAAATGAGAGGGTGTGAGGAGAATATGGAGAAGAAGCTTTAGTGCATTGCTTCCATCTTGAATCTGAACTTCTTGGAGCAATTTTAGGTCCTGCACTGAAGAGAGCTTTTTAGGTACTGTAAAGAATACAATCTACACCACAAAGTCTCTCTTGTTCAGGAACTGGTTATTAGCCCCTGTCCTTAAGAAGTGATACACAAATGAATCTGAGGAGACAACTTCTATGGATGTGGTTCCTGGGGTTCTGGGAAATAATCTTTTTCTACTAAATATCTTGCCCAAATTATTTACCCACTTGACCAACAGTTACAACATTATTTTATAACAAGCCAAGGTCTTCTCCAGAGGAGCATTTCAGCGATGGATGGGGAAGGTAGTGAAGGGAAGGAGTCAGAATGATGCATTTTGCTGTCCTGTCCTTCCTCTCTTTCGTCTAGACCATCTTTTGCTGTAGCTCTCATATGGTATCTAGAAGAAATTAAGCTACGAAAAGACTGTCTTGGTCTTTACTAGGCCCTAAAGTTCCTTTTCAGTTGTTTCAGTGACCTTACAGATTCTCTCTTTTAGGATGCAGTATATCAAGTGACAGATGTCTTTTTGATACTATATTAACTGCCACAATCATTGTTGCCAAACTCAGGAAGTTGAGAAGCATCCACTTCAAATGACAATGCTAAATAGAATTTTTGTAGAATAGGTCTAATCCTCTTGACCTCCATTGAGAACCTTTCATTTAAGTTGTTCATCTGTGCAAAAATGTCTATGCAAAAACACGTTGAGGTACTCGAGTGCTGATGGGATCTTTGTAGAACGTCTCTGCCAAACTCTAACTAGTCAGTCATCAACGTAGTATTCTGATAGCTCCTGACAGTAATTAATGCATGAGTCTGATGTCTGGGCTATGCAAAGTGGGTTAATCACATGGTTCACTATGTAAAATAGTTCTCGTGGCTATGATATTGCTGCACTGATTGTGGAGGGGTAGAAGGATCATTTTGCTTCCTTTACTGCAGTGACAATCTTGTAAGAGTTATTTGTGCTGCTGGCTAATGGATTCTGGATGTCTTTTGTACCACTGGTGCTCTACCTTTCTGCCTGTGCACTTCCACCAGCATCTATGCACCATGGTGATCATAGGGGAGTGAGCATCTTGGGGCCCTCGAGGTGTCAGTGATAGCAGACCTCAGGTCACTGTACTGACTATTCAGAACCTTGGTTTTTATTAGCTGGCTTGTTCTCCTAGCTAAAATGTAAATTTTAGCTTTTAGCTTTAGTTTCTATTTCTATAAGATAGTCAAGATTGATTCCCTGCCTACTGTAAAGTGAATTATTTTTACCCCCAAAATATTGTACTGTCTTCTGTATTTTTATCTCTGTATTTTCTAGTTCTACCAGTGAAGGTGGAGTTAACTTTTTTATTGAAGACAAACATCTGGCTTTCTAGTGACACTGCCAATTGAAAGGCTGTGCTGAAAAAAATAGGCTGTGCTATAACTAGCATCATATTGCAGTTTGTAGAGCAGTCATCTGTTCAGCACATTCAATTTATTTGATGCATCAGAGATTTTGTAATACTAAAATAGCTTGAGCAAAAGCAAGCATCTGAATTGATTGACTCATTCTGCCTTCAAGCTTTTATTGTGGTAGAGTTAACCGGGGATTATATGGGATTTTCTGAATGGTGCCTATGTACATCAAATGCTCCAGATTATAAAACCTAGCAGTTGTGGCCTTTTGAGACACCTGTATAAAATGAGGCTTATGCGCGTATGTCTCCTTCACCATGGATATGCTGATGTATTCAAGTTGATAATCAGATAAACTGATTAATTACATACAAAATATTTTAACTACTGCGATATCATGTAATTTGACACATTCTACTGCTAGCGTCAAAGATGGCAGGTAATTCAGATATTGAGATGCATCTTTCACAATCAGTGATGCTGGGCAGAAAGGGGAAATGCTTTGAAGAATTTCTACCTCTTGACACAGTACAATACATGATTTTGTACATTTTGGAAGCAGCAGAAGTGAATAAGGACACTGCTGTTGCACACCTCATCAAAGTCCAGCCACTGACATAACACTATCACCCGAAAAGTGTATAAAATTAAAATTATTTGCTTATAAGAGGAGACCTATTAGCAGGCTCAGCACAAGGTGGACTTAATATAAAAAGTCTTCTCCTGTGTCCCTTATGGAATAATTTGGAACTTTTTACAGTTAATCGTAACAGCCAAGTCCATAGATGTAATTTTTTTTTTTTTTAGATCTACAAGATGTTTGTTCCAAGCACAAGTGGAGCAAGCCCTATGTTAAATATATATAATTACAACTGAATTATATATATTGCACAAAACCATTGGAGGCTCAAAACTTTACCTGTTAAAATAGCAAATTTGCCATAGCTAATGATTCTGCACTGGCACAGGTGGACTAGCTAAGCTACTATTTCTTTTCCATCACTAAATAGCCACATAGATAATGACATGGTTGTTTTACAAGACACCCCTTTTGTACCAAACACTCATTTTTACATTTGAGCTCATGGCAAAACAAAACAAAACAAAAAAACAACCCAACTTGTAGAATATAAACATATGGCTATTTTAAAATCTTTAAAAAAAAACCACTTGTATTGAACCAAGTGACATCTTTGAAGGGGATTTCATTTATAGCAGAGTTGTCATACTCACTAAGTGGAGAGGGTGTAATTCCCATTTTAATTATGTTCCAGCCCAGGGCATAAATTTAGGGCTACACACTACCCTCAGTTCTCAGCAGAGCTCCCAGTGATGATATCAACAGGAGATTTGTACAAAGATAAAGATAAAAATTTATTGACTTGAAGTCCATATTCTATGTATTATGCTCTCAGAACTGTAGTCACAATCAGAATCACTCAGTGGGGAAAAACATCCTAGCTTTTTAGGAATACAACTAATTTCTGCCCTTTGTTTCTCTTCTTTCCCATTCTCTTTTCTCTGTTTCTCTCCTCCCTTCCTTGTCTATCCTCCTTTCATTCCACTGGCTTTCCTCCTCTGTGACATCTCTTTCTGCGGCATGAAACTGAAAGGTGGCAAATTCAAAAATGATAAGGAGAAACTCATTCACATGGTATGTGATTAGAGCGTGGAAATGACTGCCAAAGGATATCACGGAGACCAAGGATTTAGCAAGATTCAAATGGGATTGGACTTCTATATGAGTAACAAGTTTATCCAGAGAAAACAATAAATACTTTAAAAAAAATTAAAGTAGGAAATGATAAACCTCATGCTTCAGATTTTAAACTGATGTCCCAATTTCAAATTATTAGAGATTAGGAAATGTCTTCCCTGGGAGCAAATTATCCCTCATCCACTTACTGTATGGTTTTCTTGCACCTTCCCCTGAGGCACTGAGTGCTGGCCACTGTCAGAGGCAAGATATTAGATGAGATGGACTCTCGTCCTGATCCAGAATGGCAATTCCTATGTTCTATTTTCCATCCACTTTCCCATTCCATTGGCTAACAAGATCAAAGCAACAAATATTGACACGTAAGGTATCACCATAAACTTTTAGATTTAACATCTCAATAAGATTAATGGAGGGATTAGGAAGGGGGAAGTTCACCCCCCTGACAGTCTTAGTTTTCAGCTGTCCGCAGATTCAGGAAAACAATACTGCTTTGAGATAAGGGCATGTATACACATAGCGCTTTCTACATGGCGCATTAGTCTACACTAGAGGAGTGTAGATTCTAGCGTGCAACATGCTAGTGCACACTAACTGGCTCATGTGGACCCTGGTGGCACACCCTAACAATTCCCTAATGCTGTTAATATGTCCTTAATGTGCACTAGGAACCTTAGTATACATGAGCAGCATCCACACGGGCCATTTAGTGTGCAATATGTTAGTATTCACTAGAATTTACACCCCTCTCATGGAAATTAATACATCATGTAGACAAGCCCAGAGATATTGCACCAATGTAACTAAATCAGTGTTCTATATCAATTCTGTTAAATTAGTGGAACACCCTTGTGTGGATGCTCATATAAAATGGTCATAAGAGTGGCTAATATCAATTTAGCTTAATTTGGTTTGTTACAAAATTAACAATAGACCAAGTTTTCTTATGTGTTTCTGCGATACCTAATACAATGGGGCCTCAATCCTAAGTGGGACCTTTGGATACTACCAAAAATACACATCTCTCAAAAATGGCAGATCCTATGTTTTAATACTTATTATGGATTTGTGTTAAATAATTTGTGAATACCAACATAGTTTTAAAAACACAGTTAAATTATTCTGGACATAGAAAAGCCTATATATGTTTCCTTGTAAATTGTGTTCACAGGTACCTGTATAATTTTGGTCATCTTAAAAAAAAAAAAAAAAAAAAATGGATAGGGATGGAAAGGTTCAAAGTATGAAGCCCCTGACTTATACACACAGGATTTCAGATATGGACCCACACACTTAAAAAGGAAGTGGCAATATAACCTCAGCCTACAAAAGATCCCTCTGTATACATGCATCCTAGTATTGTATTATCCTTTTCAAAACTTAATTCAATTTATTATCCACTATCACACTAAGTCTGTCTTCATGAATCTTCTCTATGGAATACTCCCTTATTTTATATCTGTGTAATAATTTTAGATACTCTTACACTTTGGTCATTCTATATTATCTAGATTGCTCTTGACAGACACGTTCACTACCATTTCTTTGATGTGTTTCCCATACACTGGCAAGATCCTAGATCATATCAAGATCATGAATACATAGAAGAAAACTGGATCTCCACACTGTACCCATTATATACAAAGATGTAACATTATTAATAACTTTTTGTTTCCTATCTGTTAAACAAATGTTTGTTCAAATAATAATTAATTGAAATCCAGGAAGTTTATCTCCATTTCTAAATGAATTTTGCTGCAGTCTGATCAATATCTTGCTACAATATACATATGTTTTATCTGCTTAATTCCCTTTCCCCACTTAGTATGTTACTGTGTCAAAAAAGGGACTGTGTTACTACTGGGGGAATTGTGCCACTGCGCAATGCAGAATTGTGTAGAAATTAACGTTGTGCGTGCAGAATTTCCTTTCCCCCATAGAAATGGGCTGCAGTGCTGCTAGCTGCCATTCAGGGCCGCTGGACTTGGCAAAGCCCAGCTCGCACATAGAGGACATTGCTTGGGGGAGGGAGCTTCTGGCAGCTGCAGTTCCCAGCATGCCCTGCGGGAAGGAGAGGACAGCACACAGGAAACTGTGCAAGCCTGGGACTCTGCATCAGGCTTTTTCTCCCTCTGGATCCCTGGGCTCTGCGGGGGAAGGGGCAGGTGTCTTGGCAAGATGGGTCCCTGGGCTCTGGAGGGCGGTGCAGGTATCTGGGCTGGGGGGCCCCCACGGCTGGGCTCTGGGGGGAGAGGGGTTGTGGGTGTCTGCCCCCCACCTCCGGCCGGGGGGAAGGGAGCAGTGAAACAGGAACTGGGTTGTCATAGGGGTTTCTTTTAACTCTTTACTCCTGGGGGAATTTGTGTGTGTGTCTGTATTGTTACAGACACTTGCTGACAGGTATTTTGAAATAAATTACCAAAATAATTGAAACTGGCATGTTTATGTAGTTATTTTGACAAAATAAAATTTGCAAAATTTTAAAATACTGTGTGCAGAATTTTTAATTTTTTGGTGCCGAATGCCCCCAGGAGTACTGTGTCAAAAACAGGTAAATGAGATTACTCTGCCATAATCTGTATTGCTATGACAATCTCTCCTCCAGTTGCCCACAAATGTTTTCAGATATTTTACATGAGATGAAAACCAGGCTAATAGATCAGTAATTTATTAGGATGTAAACCTCCTTTCCCATAAAACAAACAAACAAAAAAAGATGAACAGTTTAGTTCCTCTATTCTTTGAACCTCATTGGGTTTCTAAGATCTGAAAATTATTATTGCCAATAATTCCTATGGTCTTTTTAGACAATTCCTTCTTGACTCTAGGAGGCATCTCATTTTGTGCTAAAGATTAATATATTTTGTAGTTTAATACATTCTCTTTTACCATCTCTTTATTGCAATTTAGTTCTAGATTTCCTATTTTATGTATTTATTTTTACTTTGGCTCTCACTGTGTTTCATTTCTCATGCCCTTCCTATTAAACAAATAATATTTATTTTGGAGTTCTGTCATCTACAAATCTAATATTATTTCCCATTCCCTAGTCCTCAGAGGCACTCCTTTTATTCTTCTTTCTCCCTTGATGTTTTTAAAAACGTGTTTCTCTTCATTCCTTTGAACAGGATTTCATTATCACTTACAAATCTTTAATAATATTGTTTTATTCACCCCTCCCTCCCACATTCTCTTTATGCTTCAATCCTTTTAGTGAAAATATGGATTTTTTCTACCATGTTTTGTTGTCTTATTTGGATTGTTTCCCGTTTGGATTACAAAAATCAATATTTTCGCATTTGCCTTTTAAAATTCAAGAGTGTTACTTATATTCTTTTATGCATATTGTATACAATATTACAGAGGAAGGGAGAGAAGAAACCATATAATTTCCCTGCATTTAATCCACATCATAAACAGGATAAGAACTGTCCAATTTCTGAACGTATAAAAATAATTAACCAGATGATTAAGACAAATGGCACTGCGTTAAATGTAACGGATGAAACAAAAAGCATCTAACATCCAAAATTAAGGCCAGAAATATCAACCAATATATCTGCAAAAGCAAAACACTACAGTTAGAAGCAAGTGATCTTGGTCAGGCCATTGAACACTCTGAACAATCAGGTCATCTTGCAGATTGAAATTTTTCTTATATGACTTCAGTAATTCAAATAAACTTAACTGCTTTTCGGTCACATGTATCTAACAAACTATTAGCAGCTTACAATTTTGAGGAATCAACATTTGTGTCATCCTGGCTCCAAATTCTCCAGACATTCTATTTTAATTATAATGATTGTCTTCAAAATGGTTTTCTGGGTTCACTTTAGAGAAAAACACATTTATTTTGAAACCCTTTCATAGTCTTCAGTGTCTGACAAAATACAAAATTCCAGCATATACACTGCCTCCAGGATTTTCAGTGACTCTCACATCCTGGTCTACCGGCAAAATCATACCAGTTTAAATGAAGGTCTGATTTTACACTGATTTAGTAACTCTGTATGTAACTCTGGATTTCTCCACACTACAGAGGCCTGATGTATACTGGAATTTGCCTTTTGGTGACCTGTTTGTGCACGTGTATATACTCAAATCTGTCTCCAGCTGACATAAGTGCCCCATTATGGTGATGCAGTAAAACCACCGCCCCAAATGGCGTGGAGCCATGCTCAACCGATCAATGTCAACACAGGGCAAGTGTAGTCAGGGGCAGCAGGTTTGTATAATTGTTGGTGGTGTTCAAAATAGGTCCAAGTCCTGCCCAACCCCCACCTGCCTTGTATGCCGATATATATTTTTAAAAATAATGTAAAAATGGATTGGAAACAGTAAACATTTAACAGTTTCTCTATATTGCACTGTGTGTGTGTGTGTGTATGTAGGGGGTAATGAGGGCTCTGAGCTGGGGATGAGGGGTTGGGGTGAGAGAGGGGGCTCAGGGCTAGGGCAGAGGGTTGGGGTGCAGGGCAGCAGGGCTGAAGATGAGGGGGCTCAGGGCTGCAGAAGAGGGTTACGGTGTGGGGGGTGTGGGCTCTGGGGTGGGGCTGGGAATGAGGAGTTTGGGGAGCAGGCAGGCTGCCCCAGGGCACACAGGGTTGGGGAAGAGACTCGGCCCCTATCATTGGTGGAGCCATGCCCACCACGGGCCCATACAACTCGCCACCCCTGAGTGTAGACACTGTGTGACCTATGTCAACCCTAACAGTCCTCCAGCAGCTGTACCACAATGCCCCAATCCCTGTGATAGTGATCACTCTGGTCACAATTGTGAGCTCCACTGCCTGGGGTGTCAGACACTGGAAGCCATGCCCCCCCCACACCCCTTTAAAACCCCATGCATTTTTTTCAAACAGCTTTTCCTGGTTGCACACAACAAAGGTGAGCTGCTAGGTGTGCTCATCAAGTGGACAACTGCCTAACCAATCACGCCAGCTCCACACAAAGAGAGGAACTAGAGGTGTTCCTGTCAGCAGCAGACAGGAAATACTGCACCTTCTGCTCCCCAACCCCAAGGGCACAAAACACGTTAGGTGGAAATGTTCCTGGCGAGGATGCGCACCACTGACCCAAGGAGGGTAGTGTGGACATGCACCACCACAGTAATTACTGCAGTAGCTGTAAGTTGACCTAATATATGTAGACATACCCTTAGATATACCACCAATGTCACTTGTTCTCTGGAAGAATGAATTCCTAAATTGTCTTATTAATATCATATGCAATCCTAATACAATCAGATACGAGATGAAATAGCCATTCCCTTAGATTAATTACTATAAGCAATAAAATCTTGAATTTTTATGGACAGACTGAATTCTACCCAGATAGCATAATTATCTTTTAATAGCTAAGGTATGTAATTTAGCTTTAGCTGGAGAAAAATGAGGTCTTGGAAAGAAAAACAGTAAATGAATACATTGATGTGAAAGTCTCACAATGCTTTTGTAATAAAATGGATGAGGTCTCATAATTACAGTGTTGGGAATGTGTAATGCTGTATGGAATCTGGGTAACACTTGAGGGTATTCTGAATATAAATATTGTAAAATTGTAATGAGTTATGCCAGATATGCCATGTAAGGTATCTGAAAAAATGTTATAATTTGCCAGATACAATAATCTCATTTATGTGTTTGTATCACCTTTGAATTATGAGCTATAGATATGTATGTCTGTATTTCAAACTTGTGCTATGCTTCTGGGTGTCACTCCCAGACAGTTTGGGCATCAGCTCTGCCTAGCCTGCTTGTTGGCCCATTAAGGACCATCAGCTATACAACTGACCCATTGAGAGAAGGCAGCTTCACCTTATGACTCAGCAAGTCATGCAGGGTCATGCCTATGGACAGAACTCTAAGGCCTCCAATGCCATGTGCTGGGCAGCTTTTTGTTTGAAACAAAGGAAGCACAGGCTGCATGGCAGGAGACTATAAAAGGCAGCTGCATCTTCTCCATCTTCTGCTTCTTACCTCTGGAGGAACTTTGCTACAAATTGAAGCTCTGAACAAAAGACTGAATGACCCATTTCAAGCCAGCAAACTCACCGTTACTGCTAGGAAACTGATATATGGACTCTGAAGTCTTTGTATGTATGTGACTGTATTACCATTTAACATCTTGTTCTCTCTTTTTTCTTTATAATAAACCTTTAGTTTTAGACACTAAAGGATTGGCTGGCAGCGTGGTATTTCGGGTAAGATCCAAACTTATACTGACCTGGTAATGTGACTGACCCTTTGGGATCAGAAGAACATTTTGTATATGTGAGCAGAGTTTAAAATAATGTCTCATGTACTGGACCTAGGTGCTGATTGGGAGCCAGAGACTGGAATGCAATAAAGGGGGCTATGTAATTGATTTCCTTTCCTTTTTTTTTTTTTTTTTTTTTTTTTTTTTGTTGCTTCTTGATAACCAGTGTGGGGGATCAGAAGCACAATTTATGACCGATTGAGGAGATTAACTTCAGTGTTACTCACCAGTGTTGAGAGTATCTGCTCTCCCTTTTGCAGCCTGCCCTAACCTTGGAATTTCCAGTGAGGGCTGCCCCCCAGGCACAACCGGTCACAGAAGGTTTATCACCAACGCTTATAATTCACTTATACTACGTGTTGAGGTGATTGCCACCAAGAATACCACCTTCATTAATGAGAGGTGAATTGGACAGCTTGATAGGGGTTCAAGAAGGGGTTCCATTAGAGAGGAAAACAGATTTAAATCCTATGTTAGAGCAATCTTTCATACAGAAGGAAAAATGCAAATTAGGCCCCTCAAAAATCTGCTTATTGATTGATGAGAGAAAATTAAATCTCCTTCTATAGGCTGACAAAATGCTGTCGCTCCCAAACGTAATTTAATTGAAACAGTAGATAGACCCGAGTGCTTCAAATACAACAATTAACCCAAGATTTATTGGAGAATAATACTGAAAAGGCGTATGCCCCTTTGATACTGCCAATAGTGAAAAATGCTTCCATTTTGTAGAATATGTAACGCTATAGAAAATTTCCTGCTCTGAAATAAGATAGAGGATGTTCTTCAGAAATACAGATTATCTAAAGAAGCCATCCAGCATAAAATGTAGTGATACTGGATTTGGCTAAGCTATAATTCTGTGATGTGATAGGTTGTTCTGCAACAGAAGCATGATAAAATGGTGGTTGAACAATATCAGGAGATCCAAGAAACAGAACTGGCAAAGCCAAGTGGAGCAATCAGTATAACTCAATCTAGCAGAGAAAGGTATAACATGATCCAATGGCTGGAATTTGAAGCTAGACAAATTCAGATTGGAAATAAGGCATACATTTGTAATGGTGAGAGTAATTTTTAATTAATTGTCACAGGCACAGTGGATGAGACAGTTTTGTCGTGTGAAAGGAAGAAGAACAATGTGAATGTTCCTGGTGGATCAGTACCTCCTCATCATTAGAATTCCATTGCTCCTCTGTTTCCATAATCCAAGCAGGAGAATGAAATAATACCTGAGAAGTTGAATTATGTGATTTACATGTATATCCATGTTTTGTGAAGCTGCTGCAGCTTCTGTGTCTGGTGGAGCTGGGCCCGACATACTGCTCTGAGCTTTGCCATATTGAGTGCAGGGTCACACCACCATTCAGGTTTGACCCTCCTCTTTCCTTCTCCCCATCATGGCAAGAGGACAAACCTGAGCAGCGCTGCAATGGTGTGACAGGTCACAAAGCCAAGAGTATGGAGCTGGGCCCAGCCATGTGGGACAGGAGCTACCTTTGCAGGGTGACTCATGGACACATGAAAGTCATGGACAAATGGTAAAGCCATGCTACACATGCTTTATCCCCCCACTATGACAAACCTGCAGCCCTACATATGATACATAAGTTTATCATAATTGCAATAGATTTTTTTAAACCAGAGAGAAACACTTTTTTTTTCTATAAAAAGCAACAGAGGGTCCTGTGGCACCTTTGAGACTAACAGAAGTACTGGGAGCATAAGCTTTCGTGGGTAAGAACCTCACTTCTTTTTTTCTAGTTCACTTTTTACATTTTACAGCACCTTATGGATAGTCATTTTCACTGTTCCAGTCAATTTCTACATTGTTTGTACAGGTCTTTCAGAGCAATTGAGGAAAAAAACTTTTTAAAAAATAGGACAGTCAGATTGTAAAAACAAAAACAAATTCTACGCACACTCAAGAGACAGGCATAATACCTAAAACTACTTTTACCTCATAGCTTGAAATTGACTAGATGTCAAATTGACAACCTCCCTTCCAGAAAAGGGGAGGGTAAAAAGCTGGAGAACTTAACATATTAGAGGCTTATAGCATGAAATAGTTAAAGCTACACTAGATAAATAACTAGGAAATATATTTGCTGTGCCACAAATTGTATTTGATAGCTTAGCTATCATCAGTCTCCTGCTCTATGCCCTATCATCATTACACTTGCCATCTTTTCCCCCTCTCCTTCCTCCATGTCTGACAATTTAGCTGAGCACAACAAATGAGAGTTATAGGTGGAAGCAAGAAATGTCTGATTTGCAAAGATGCTGTGCACCTGCAGCTTCTGCTGATATCAGAGAGATTTGAGGGTGCTCAACACTTGTGAAAAGCCAGATGAATTATCCTAATATAAAACACTTTTCTTTCAAATAAGCACAAAAATATAAATGCAATTGATACCAATAGTCTTTGTTATTTTGATGTCCATTAAAGTGACAAGAATTTTTTTTAAAGGAAAAAAAAAAAAAGGGACTTTTCAGACTGCAAATATTTCCACCCCAAGCAAACTGAACATGTAGAATGGAAATGACAGAAAATGAAGTTCAACTTCATGGCAGCAATACTAATAATCTTCTCTTATTTCAACTACCACTCTAGCTCTGTGGTTCCCAAAAAGTTTTTGGCTGATTCTACCCCGTGCTTGCCTGACCACCACTACGGCTCCCACTTACTTCAAGCTATGATATGCATTAGCCGCATCTCACCTGTCTTCTGGACACTTTGAATACCTGCTGTCTTTTTCCTTCTCTTATTTCTTATACATGTAGTTTCTTTATGCTGGTTTATTTTTTATTCTTACTTTGGATACCACATTACCTTGGTTATCTCCTAAGCCTCAGTTCTGTCCCGGTCATGTTCTTGCCCTCCCCGCACCAGTATTGCGCACCACTGCTCCCTGCAACTTGCCTGGTACAATGAAGACCAAAGGGAACAGAGTTGTGTAACTCCACCTAAAGAAACAGAAGTGCACGTCCCTCCCTCCCCCCCAGCAACCATGCTACAGAAAAGACCAAAGACAGCTACCCTTCTTTAGCTGGCACCCCTAAAAGTTAGCAACCCTAGCCTTAGACAGCTAAATGCTAGAAGATATGCTGATTTTATATTAACAATTTATATTTAAAATAATAATATAAATAAATTATAAACAGCGGTGTCTGTCATGCTTCTCCCATCTTCATTTTAAGACTTGAAGAATTTCTATCTTATTTTGAAATACCACATAGTATCCAAACTTGGTATGCAACTTAATTTTTCAAAATAGGATTGAACAGGAAACACTATGTATAGGATTTCTTGTAGAATGTTTGGATTGAAAGATTTAAAATAGATTGCAAGTTGTATTAAGAAGTTGGTTGATTAGTACTTACTACAAAAACTGCAACTCCATATGTAATAAAAACTTTAGTCTTAACAATAATATTTTAAATAAAATCCTATATACACAGTGTGACAGACTGCACCCTTATGTCATCACTTTTACAAGACTATGATAAATTCCATATGAAGTATGCCTTGTGAGGTATCATTTGAAAACTCAATCTACTGAACGTTATTGTCCTGGTAAAATGTGTGTAGCAACATTGTACATAAAGTTATATGATTCTACTTTAAAACATTGCTATTTAGAAAAGCAGCCCAAACCAGTTCCTCAGAGTCAAAAGGTTAGCCAGCACCTCAGCCAGGTGTCAACATAATCAAGTGGACTATTATAGGGTTAAGTGGCCATTCTTTGGCAGGAAGAAGGATATGAGCAAAAAAATTACATCTTGGCAGACTGACTTGCTATCACCTGAACCCCAGCTGGTAATGATTCTCAGAGAGGAGGGAAAGATATTAAAATGAGGAACAGAGGCCACAAATCACATCTCTCTCCTCATCTCTATTCACGGCATCAACAGCGTTTGGAAAGACAAAAGAAGCATCACTGAACTGGGCGAGTGGTGCTGGGTGAGAGATTCAACCAGACTGCTGTGAGCATGTGGTGAGAAAAATCTTTTTTTTTTTTTTTTTTCAAGTTCACTTATTTGTTAAGTTAGGTACTAGTTTGTATTTTACCCTTTATTTCTTTGTAACCAATTCTGACTTTTATGCCTCAATACTTGTAATCACTTAAAATCTATCTTTCTGTAGTTAATAAACTTGTTTTATTGTTTTATCTGGACCAGTGTGTGTTTGGATTGCAGTGTTTGGGAAACCCTATTTGAGATAACAGGCTTTGTGCTTATTGTTTTCTATTAATGAAATGATGGACTTTCTTTGAGCTTTCTGTGAGCTTGCACAGAAGGAAAGAGCTGGGCAGTACAAGATGCACATTTCTGGGGACAAGTCTGGGACTGGGAATTTGCGGGTGTCACTCTGCAGTAGAATTCAGGAATGGCTGGCTAGAAGTACTCATATAATTCAGCTGGGAGCAATTTTGCATGCTAGCGACTATGTCTAAACATATGAGGAGTTGTTCTCACTGCAAAGCAGTGTAAAAGGAACCTCAATTGGAGAGTTGACAGGACACAGCTGTCCAACAGTCCAGATTGTAACCTGGAGAATGTTACACACAGGTTTTAATGCTCCAGGACAAATTCTGATTGACTTACAGCCAATAAATTTCAGTGAGGTTGCAACAGGTGCAACTCAATGCAGAATTTAGCCATAATAAATGAATTACCTAATTATCTGCAATATGGTCTAGTAAAATAATTACAATGTGATATTTCAAAGGTTATTTTATTGCAGATAAAAAGTACTGCAGTATAATTGCAGTATAACTGAAACAACATTTCACTTTTTTATGTCTATCATTGACAGCTGCAACATTTAGACAAACAGAAGTTAAACTGAACACAGAAGAGAATGACTTCTCATTAAAGTCGCGCCTCATTAATTATGATTCTGGCTAATACGTCATCCCAAAATAATAATTCTAAAGACCAAATTCTACCCCCATTTATACCTGAATAACGTCAGTGAAAACTATAGAACTGTACAAGTGTAACTGAGGGAGAGTTTGAACCAGTGGTTAGAATATCAGAATTCTGAAGATGTATGAGCAGGAACATAATCCAGCTCTCCCCTAGTTACACTTGTACAGTTCCATAGTGCTGCAGTGCTCTGCAGTGCTAACAGGAATAAAAAGTAGTAGAATATTATTTTAGTCACAAAAATGAGCAGATATATCTCTGAATACACATGGGAGCAGAGATTTGTAGAGTAAGAAGAGGCCATTTTTTACAGAAGCACTTTTCAGAGCATCCACAGTGAAGCGCTGATAAGGTGAGAGTAATAACCTTTCAACTACAGTAGGGAGCTCTAATGTTTTGTCAAATATATTCAGATACCATATCTGCAGAATAAAAGCTAGACTTTAAACACAGCTTCTTTAGTAACAGTCATCTTGTTTCTTCGTCAGACATGGAAGTTACTGGAAAAAGCCTAAAATGACTAATGAAAAAAAGTATCCACTTATGTACTTCCCCTTTAGTAAATTAAGGTACTACACAACTACAATGATGCACATTCTTCAAACCCATACAACTCTTCAACTCTATTTGTCAGAATAATCATCCAGGTCATCCAAAGGTGAGAATGGATTTAAAAGAACCTCAGGGAAAATAAACAGTGGAGGAAACCTTAATGTCCTTTTGCAACCTGCAGGACTTTCCTCCTGAACATGGAAGATACTCAACAATAAAAATTTTAAGACCATAAAAACCAAATAGCCAGAACCAAAGAGAGTTTTTGTTTAGAAACATACGAAACGATTTATATACTTTTCTGGCTGACTATTTCTATTTGTGGTGTCAGCTGGCAAGTCGGCTAAGAATTTGTGTAATTTTAATTAGATTTTCTTAATTCAAAAGTACATTAGGATTAATACATTAGTATTTAGGAGTCTTGGTGGATGACCAACTAACTATAAGTTCCAAGTGCGATGCTATGGCTAAGAAGGCTAATGCAATACTTGGATGTATAAACAGGGAAATATTAAGGAGCAGTAAGAAAGTGGTATCACTGAACATGGCACTGATAAAGATCATTACTGAACTACTTCTTTTCCTTCCAAAAGAAGGAAACTGAAAAATTAGAAAGAGCTCAGATGAGTTACAACAATTTGAGGTCTAGAAAACCTATCTATTTATCTTATCTAAGAGAAGGTTAAGAGATGGTTTGATCATAGTCTACGAGTACCTACGTGATTCTGATAAAAGCTCTTTAATCTAGCAGAAAAAGGTATAACAAGATCTAATTGTTGGAAGCTGAAGCTATACAAATTCAGATTGGAAATAAGGTACATGTTTTTAAAAGTTAAAGTTATTAACCTTCGGAACCACTTACGAAATGAGGAGGATTCCTCCATCACTTAGAGACTTTAAATCTAGGTGTCTTTCTAAAAATTATGCTCTCATTCAGCACAAAGTTATGCAGTTGATGCAGGAATTACTGTGTGAAATTCTATGTCCTATGTTATTTCGGAGGTCAGATTAGATGATATAAGGGATCCTTCTGTTTCAAACTCCACAAATATATATTCTAAGAAAGAAAATAATATTTGGCTATCATGATGAAAGATAATATTTTTCTGCAACTCACATAAAAACCTAAATACCTAACCATAAGAGATTTAATTAACGTTTACAAATAAGTATTTACATTTATGGTTTCATTAACCCTGATTGCATATTTGTGATAATTTTCTGAGATTCTTACACAGTGATTTTCATCTTTACAGAGTTTTATAAATGTTAGCTACATTAGTGTATTCAAAAAAAACCATTGCAAATCTGATATAATCAGTCTGACTAGCCTACAGGTCTTTAACCATATGAGAATTTGGCAAATGGCAAAAAAATTACAGTCACAAGAGCTAATTTAAATAAAATCACAGTCTAATTTAGATTTTAATCTTAAACCCAACAGCTTCCCCTCTATTACGGTGTTGTGTTTATTTCTATTTTCCTATGCCCACAATATACTTATGGATATTACAGTGACAGGTGAATGAGAAATGTTCATCTTAACTGGAAGCTTTTTATGTATGTAATAGCTTTCCTCTGTACAATAAGAATGCCCTGAAATTACTATGGAACAATCTAAACAGAGTAACTGGTGACAAAGGAGGACTTTCCCCAATGGAACATACATGGAAGAGATCTTTTAAAACAACAACAAAAAAGCCAGCATTTTTTCTCTATTTCCCCTACTATTATTGAAGATAAGCATACTACACAACTCATTTTCTACTGCTTGACCATGGGCACAAGTAATAATCCTGTGTTTATAACAAATGTCTGTTGAAGAAGTGATCAAGGTTACAAATTTAGCCTTGTGACCTCAGTACAGCAACAGAAAATGAGATGTTTAGGAGAAAGACTATTTAAACACCATCAGTATTTTTAAGCATTACCAAAAGAAGAAAGGTAGACATGTAGAAGGTAAATAGATTTGTTTTTAGCATGATATACTTGAATACAGGTCTAGAAGCAGGAATTGCTGGGTGAAATTTTATGGCCTGTGTTATGCAAGTAGTCAGACTCAATGGTAATAATGGTCCTCTTTTGGCTTTAAAAATCTATGAATTTTTAGCCCCGTGTTAAAGTCACTCTTTAAAACATGATTGATATGCATCAATCATAATAATAATTCATTGAAAAAACAGTAGAAGCATTTCTGATGAAGGTGTTCACTTAATATTTTTTCCAATACCCAAAATAGTTCAAAATAACCAAACCTGACTAAAGGGCAAAACTGGTTCAATCACAGGCTCTGTCAACATTTGGTAATCAATATCTCTATCATAAAGTATATTGTTTCAGACAAAAAAACTACTTACTAATATGTATTTTCAGGGTACAAGAACATTGTAGTACTTAAACAATTGTTTTTGACTTGTGTTTCTAAAGGTAATAGACATTTGAAATATGAAAAGTCACAGTTAAGGTAACCAAATAACATTAGTTGTGCCCCAGAGCAACACCCCCCTCCCACCTTTCACTCTTTGTTCTTTTAATATCTATTTTATAAAGATACATTTCTTTTTGGATCAAGGACTTATTCTAAGGGCTTTAGAGGTCCACATCCTAGACCACACACACATCTCACATGTGGAGAAAATACTACAATTGGACTGCTTTTCAGGCCACATTCACTCTGATACCAGGTGTTATTTTCCACTGGGGACCGAATGTGCAGACACTAAAAAATTCCAGGCTTTCTTTGTGCTATTCTATTGCTATTGCTCCCAGGAGTGACTCAGCTTTATGAAGATGTAAATTCAGCTGTATGTACATGCTCACCAGCATGAAATCATGTATATAACAACAGGTACCATAAGACTGAGCAATCTGGCCTGACTGCAAGTTCTGTCCAACATCATCCCTCTGAACATTAGGTGACAAGTCACCTTGCAGAATTTGTTCCTTAAGGTGAAAGACAAGCCACATGTACCCTGTTTAAAAATGTGTTTCAGCTGAGCCATTGTCTTAGCTCAAGGCAGCTCGTTTGGACAAATTTCCATAAGGAACCCATCATCATTGCCATTGGCAAGAACCAGCTTCAAACAAAGCGAATGCCTGTCTTGACAGATCCAACAGTCCAGACCCCTAGTTTTGATATCAGAGGCCATCTTTGGGTAAAGCTCAATAGCTTCAGGTGTGGAATGATCAGACGTACTATAAATGAAAATAAGTGAGGCTTTTGTGACTCCTCCCTTTGTAACTATGGCCAATTAAAAGATGTAGCCCAAAATGCTTGTACAATGCTCCTCCCTCAGCTAGTCAATGGTTAAGATACTTAGACTAACACACTTAATTTGACTGTCTATGTAGATAGTATACATATTGCGATTGCAACTTCCTTAGTCATGTGACATCCTCTTAAAAGATAGTCTAAGCCTGACAGGATACTTTGACTTTACTAATCTTGCCAAAGATGCCTTTTCCAAGCTCAAAACTAATCCAGTTTGTAAGCCATTGCAGTATATTGAGACTAAACCGTATTAAGTTTTTAGGACAAGTTGCTTTCGACATAAGACATGACAAAAAAGAATTACATGAATTAAGGAAAAAAAAAAACATGATTAACAACTGTTTTTCTTAAGTTTCATCGGTCAAAAACAATTTGTCCAAATCACCTCTAATTTGCATTAAAAAAGTATTTTCTAGCCACAGGCCATAGACGCAGATTTAAAGTGGAAATGGTCTTTTGAGGAGTTTTGAAGAGTAGGTGGGTGAATTTGAGTTTGTAATGGAAAATAAATCTTAACTCTACAAGTCTACTGTATGTTAACAATTACTTACACACACACAAACTACAATAAAAGAATATTAAGGATGCAAAGTGAAGCACTCAAAAGTTACAAAATATCAGAATTAAAGTTGTCTGGGCAACCTCAATTTGCCTCATTGTGCATGTGAATTCATAGAATCACGGAAATGTAGGAGTGGAAGGGACCCAGATAGGTCATCTAGTCCCAGCCATTGCACTGAGGCAGGACCAAGTATTAGCTAGACAATTTCTGACAGGTATTTGTCTAACTTGTTTTTAAAAACCTGCAATGACAGAGATTCCTCAACCTCCTTAGATAATTTGTTTCAGTGCTCTCCCTACAGTAAGAACATTTTTCCTAATGTCTAACCTGAATCTTCCTTGCTGTAATTTAAGCCCATTACTTCTTGTCCTGTCCTCAGTGGTTAAGAAGAACAATTTAGCAATCTCCTCTTTATAACTACCATTTATGTATCAAAGACTATTATGTCTCCTCTCAGTCTTCTCTTCTACGGACTAAACAACCCCATTTTTTTCTTCCAATCTTTCCTCGTACATCTTTCTAGACCTTCAATCATTCTTCTTACTCTTCTCTGGACTTTCTCCAGTCTGTCCACATCTTTCCTGAAGTATTGGACACAATACTCCAACTGAGGCCTTATCACTGCTGAGTAGAGTGGAAGAATTACTTCTTGTGTCTTGCTTACAACCCTCCTGCTAATACATTTAAGAAAGATATTTGCTTTTTTTTTTTTGCAACAATATTACATGAATGACTCATATTTAGTTTGTGATCCACTATAATCCCCAAATCCTTTTCTGCAGTATTCCTTCATAGGCAGTCATTTCGCATTTTATGTGTGCGCAACTGATTATGGAGGAATAATCAGTAGTACTTTGCATTTGTCCTTATTGAATTTCATCCTATTTAATTCAAACCATTTCTCCAGTTTGTCAAGACCACTCTGAATTCTAATCCTGCCCTCCAAAGCGCTTGCAACCCCTCACAGCTTGTTATTGTCCGCAAACTTTATAAGTATACTCTCTATGCCATTGTCTAAATCATTTATGAAGATATTGAATAGAATTGGACGCAGGACAGATCCCTAGACTGGACTCAGGACCCCACTCGATATGTCCTTGCACCTGAATTGTAAACCACTGATAACTACTCTAAGTACGGTTTTCCAGCCAGTTGTGCACCCATCGTATATTCGGTTCATCTAGGTTATATTTCACTGGTTTGTTTATGAGAAGGTCATATGAGACAGTATCAAAAGCCTTACTAAAGTCAAGATATAATACAGTCTTTAATTATGTGATCACATACTATTCCCTCCCACCCCCAGACACCTGCCTCATTCAGCTCTTCACTATGCTACAGTGATTCATTGGTAGGAGGCAACTGTCTATAAGATCCTTGCCTTATTTCAGGGGTTCTCAAACTGGGGGACAGGACCCCTCAGGGGGTTGCAAGGTTATTACATGGGGGGCACGAGCTGTCAGCCTCCACCCCAAACCCTGCTTTGCCCAGCACTTATAATGGTGTTAAATATATAAACAAGTCCTTTTAATGTATAAGCGGGGGTCACACTCAGAGGCTTGGTATGTGAAAGGGGTCAACAGTACAAAAGTCTGAGAACCCCTGCCTTATTTGTTGATGAAATGTATTGAATGAGGCAAAAAAAGAAATGCTGGTTAATACGGCTACAGGATGAGGGTGTGGTTTAAAAATGTACCAGAAACTTAATAGCCAGAGGCTAGTACAAAAGACAGAAAAAAGCTCTACAAGTAAATCAAGGGGCAAAGTTTGGCACATTGCTACAAAACCTTTGCTGCTAGGGAAAAGGAGGATGCTGGAATTCTTAGCAGTTGCTGTACTCTTAACATTTCTTGGGGGCTTCACCTTTATTATTTCCAGCTTCTGATTAACAAATCAGAAGCCTCAGGAAGAGATGAGGCTCTCTCTCTTCTCCCCATTCCTCAACAGTCTCCTGGTTGCTGGAATGCATGAGGGTTTCCACTGCTTCAGGCAACAGTTTCTGCAAAGGGGGATTCTCTGCTATTCTGTCCTTCTAACACCCCTATGGCTGTTGAGAAATAGAGATAAGGGATTCTGCAACTTTTCATTCTCCTAATTCATGAACAGCTGCAATGCCTGTCTTTGCTGTTAGTAGATTTCTAAATAGTAACACAGAGAGACAGATATAAATCTGGTCAGTTTTGTGGCTTCTAAGGGAATTCTGAACTACGGTGAAACTAATCATATTCACCTCAATTTCATTCTGCTTGCCAAAGCTAGAATGAACAAATGTGGCACTGGAACAATCTGTTTAGAGAATCAGGGATCCAGCACAGAATTAGTTAACCTTAAATAAGTTATATTTGCATCCATAAGGGCTAGAAACAATATTTTAAATGAAAGATCAAATTCTGCAAATGTTGATGGTTTAGGCCTTGTTCCAGTTACTAAGGGAAGTGTCCTACTTCCCAACCACAAGTGAGCAAGTAGACTTTTCTAGATCCAAGAGAGTGAAGTGGATTATTTTCTGGTTTATATATCATCAGAATGGATAGCTACATTCTAACTGCAGAATCTATTACTGATGATGAAGCACAAGAAAGAAAGAAATCCCATCCTGGCTTTCAGATCCCAGCCCATGTGCGCAATGCTGGCAGCTTTAAAACAAAACAACTTGTAAATGCAGCATATTTGATACAAAAATCAGAGTCAAAGATGGAAATTGCAATAAAGTTTTTTACAGAGATGACTTACAGTTTAGCTAGCAACACTGTCTGAAAATATTTTACCTACTACCAAGGAACTTCTAGATAAATATATTTTTCTCTAATCTTTAAGTTATTTTTTCCAGCTTGATTATTTTGTACTTTTGACAACATTTTGTGCATATTCAGGATCACTATTTTCCCACTGGTTAGTCAGTTTCCCCTGTTTCTGTGAGCCTTTCATGGAGCAACAAAGAAAAAAAAACATTTTTAAAAACAGGGAAGTGCAACTGCATAAACATAAATATTGGTAGAAAAACTCAAGAACACCTGTTTGTAAGTCATTTTTTAAAAGCAAACAAATTTTATGTTAATAGCGTCTCTTTTGGGAAAAGATATGTTTTCCAACACCGATGCACAATGAATACTTGGAAATTAGTCATGTGAAAACATGAGCGACAAAGTGGGTAAGGTAATATCTTTTACTGGACTAACTTGTGAAAGAGATGTGCTTTCAATCTCCACAGAGCTCTTCTTCAATCATGGGAAAATAGTTTTACTTAGTCATGAACTCTTAATTTTGTTTTTGCTCATATTCATTTGCTACAATTGTTGGCTCTGATTCTGCATACTGTTTTATATGGGCAAATCCTGAGCCAGTGCACAGTCCCATTCACTTGACTGGGACTCCATGAAGGTACATGATCAATGTAGTTGAATACCTTTAATTTCACTGTAACTGAGGAGAGCCTGGTTAACTCACAAGGAGTTTACATATTTGTGTATAGTCCCTATCACATCATCTTTTGACTATAGATCCAAAACAGGCATGTCATATGTTCAATTCATCTAAACCGTAAACACTCCTCAACCTTTTCCTGCTCCCCTTTAAATCCATACAGAATAGGTGGCCTGTTGTCAACTCATTACAAAAAATATTTAAGGCAGTGTCCAATAAGCTAACAACTATCTCATGCTCTCAGCTACCTTTCACTGAGAGTCAGCTTCCTAATGTCCATACACATACTACTACACTGAATGGCTGTGGTGTGTGCTTCATGCACTTGGCATTTCCCTGATTGGATTCAGAGATGCAAGAGTAGCCCCGCCTGATGCCAATGAATAGACTGGATTTACTGAATACTAAATGTACCAGAATCCCTCCTCCTTCCCCCAGCCCTCACTGCAGAACCACTAGCATCCGGCTCCAAGCAGTGCATGGATGAGATCACAAAATAAAGCTCATCCATACAACTGTCATCTGCTTCTCAGTCGAGTCAGCTTCCTCTTCCACAGAACGCTTTATATTTGAAAAGCGCCATCAGCTTTGTGTTATATTAGTAACCCATTCATTTCCACTCCAACATTTTCTTTCACAAAAGGCAAATTATTTTACCTTTTCCTGATAAACATTTGTAAGAACCCATGTATATCAAATATTAGGGAAACAGGGATTTTGTTAACAATTAAAGAGACCTTATCAAAATACTCAAGATAGAGAGAAAGGAAATAGATAAATAAGAGGGGAAATAATAGGTTTTCTCATTTCCCTTTCCACATACATTAAAGGAAGAGTTTTATTTTTCTAATTATGGGGTGGAGGGGCTGCTGGACTCCAACTATGGGGGCGTTTTGAAACGGGGGAAGATTCAAAAATAAAAAAAAACTCAATGAAACCACAAAATCCGTCAACGGAGGAGGAGAGATTTAAAAATAAGACGACCCTGGCTATAAACAATAACCCCCCACTGCAGGAGACTCGCCGTCCCAGGTGAGTGAGGACGGGAAGGGATGGCTGTGTCCGCGGGGGCAGCTGACTAGGGAAGTCTCCCTCCCCCCACCGCGGGGCACGTCTGTGTCGGGAAGGGAGAGGCAGAGGAAGAAAGCGATGTAGCGGCTCCATCTGCATCCAGCGTGGGCCGGTGGCTCGGGCTCGCCCGTGGCCAGCGCAGGCTGATGGGCGGGGAGCAGCAGGGAAGGCGGCGGCCGCCGCCGGGTGGGAACGGTGCAGAGCAGCCAGCAATCCGGGAGGAGTCGCTTGGAACAAGCCGCCCGTCCCCCGGCGGACAGCTCGGAGGCTGGGGCAGCGCCAGCCGCACACCCCCCAGCACGGCAGAGGGGGCGGCGGCCATGGAGGCGCAGGGACGGACGGTGCAACCCCCCGGCGCCCCAGCTCAGACCAGGAGGGTTCTGGGGCAGGAGCATCATCACTTACCCCCCCGCGAAGGAGACTCGCTGGGCAGGGGTGTCCCTAGTGCCGCCGCTCACTGACCCGCCATCTCCTCGTCGCCAGGGGGCGGGACGCACCGGCACCGTCTCTGTTGGTCTCACGCTAGCAACCGCTCTAACGTTATTCCCTGCACATAGCGGCTAACGGCACAGAGCGGGGCGCAGGCACTGCGCAAGCGCCGCCCTAACACACATACACACACAATGCGCGGGGGGAGGGGCAAACGGAGCCCCGACTCCGAGAATTACTGCGCAGGCGCTCTGGCAATTGAGGGCGCCCCAGCAAACTCTCAATGCGCTTGCGCCACATCCAGACAATGGAGGCGCAAACTCCCCTCGGAAGCGGGCGCACATTACGCATATGCCAAGGGGCACAACGTGAAGGAGAAAAACATGGATTCCCTCTTGCCCGAGATTACTGCGCGTGCGCTTCACCCATACACTGCGGGGAAAGAAACATGTGCTGGAGCGGAACAGTTGCGCAGTGCGCAAGCGCGATCTCACCGCATTCAAAGGGAGAGAGCCGAATACAGCAGCTCTCTTCTACGCTCGGGGAGGTTGTAGTCCCAGGGACTACAATTCCCAGGGCTCAGAGGATGGCACGCTGCATGCTGGGAGATGTAGTCTTTGGAAGGACACAACGTGAGTGCGTGCCGCGTTACTGGGCGGAACTCTGAGGATGACTCGCTCAGCTGGGGGCATAGGAGACCGTTTCTTAGTTGGTTAGCAACAGGCTCCCAAACTGCTTGAGGTCAGGATGGAAGGTTGGTGCTGCATAGCCTTGTGGGAATTGTAGTTCTGCTAAGAGCCCCGGGCTGTTGGGTGGACCGGGACAGTGAACGATACGGAACTACAGCTCCCGAGTGTTGTTGGGGAGGACTCGGGAGCGGGAGGCTCGGGTCTGCTCCTCGCTCCCACGCTTCTCCGGGATACAGAGTGGGGGAGCAGAGGCTAGAGCCCGGAGTCTGAGCGGGCGTTGCCTCACGGTGTGAGACGCGGACTCTGCCCCTATGCGGGAGGCCCGGGAGGAGTCCGACCTGGAGCGGTATCAGAGAAGCCTTCGAGGTGAGCGGGGTCCCCGAGTCAGCTACCGCCTCGCTGTCCCCCCTCCCGCCCGCGTCGACTCCGTCCCAGGGCCGCTCTCTATGTTGTCGCTTGTCCCTCTCTGTGCAGCACTGAGCCTGCCCCCACTGCTCCCTCAACCCCTTTTCCTGTCCTGGCAGTGCCCACTCCCCCGCTATCGGCCTCGGTGCCTGCCGAGGCCCACTGGCTCCCAGTGCTGGCTGCTCTCCACTACCTACCTGCTGGCAACATGGACCACTCCTGTGCGTGCTACCTCTTTTCCTGCCACTGCCCCCCCCACACTGTGCTACGTGGTTTCTTTGCCTGGGGCTGCACGGCTTGCACCGCCTTCTCCACCTCACTGCTCACGGGTGTTTTCTCGAGTTTCAACTACAGTGGGGTAGAATTACCGGAGCTGATACCCCTTATATTGTCTTAACGATTCCAGCCAGTTGAATCAAGGGAACCAGACTAAGATCTCCGCTGTGCCTGGGCCCACTGCTTTCAGATAATTCTACATACTTCCCCACCGCTGTGGGGCTGAGTCAGTGCCAAACTTCCACCACATCCCCATTACACTCTCTCTCTCACTGGGGAAGAGGAGGTACAGCTCCAAATCAGCTGCTTCACCCTCCCCCCTTCTTTAACACTCTGGAAGCTCCAGTAGCACCAACACCCCCGATCAAAACCACCGTTTATTGTAGATTCAGCTGTGCATTCTATCTATCCAGTGCTCAGAGCTTGTCTACACTTACATTTTATAGCACTCTAACTTGCTGGCTCAGGGGGTGAAAAATCACCCCCCTGAGCGCAGCAAGTCTGAGCACTTTAAAGCGCTAGTGTAGACAGGCTCCGAGCTCATCCTCTTGTGGAGGTGGATTACCAGGAACGTTAGGAGAGCTCTCTCCTAGAGCTCGTGTGCAACCACACTCGCATTTCAAAGTGCTGCCACGGGAGCATTCCCGCAGCAGTGCTTTGAAGTTTCCAGTGTAGAGGTACCCTTCTCGCTAAGGGGCTTGGACAACTTGAATTTCTGTACTGTAGAGGAGTGGAGTTTTTGAGCAGTCCAATCTACAATACAATTAGGGTTGGTTTGGGGGGAAAAGTGAAGATTTCAATTTTTTTCCTCCTAAAATGGGAAGTTTTGAAATTTGAAAAATTTCAACCAGCTGTAAATGTAATATATGCCACTGAAATTAAACACTTAATTGTATATAAGTTGCAACGTTAGGCCTTATTGTATACACACACAGGTTTTACTACTTTAGATAATTAAAGTGATGCAACTCCTCTAGTGTGGACACCATGATGCCATAAAAGCATTAGCAGAGGAATCGCCTATGTAGGTGCACAGAGTCCCATGCAACTGAGAGGGCAGGGGTATGGTGCTGCTGGAGTGGTGGTGGTGGAGCATGTGTGTGCCCGGAGTGGCACCCTCCAGCACTTAGTGCACAGAGTCACAATGCCACTAAAATATGGCCCAGCTACTCCTCTATAGATGGAGGGGCAGCTGGGCCAAATTTCAGTGGCATTGTGACCTCATGTGCCAGGTCACAATGCCAGTCCAATTTGGCGTGCACACCAACATTCCCTGACCATACAACAGTGACTACCTCACACAGCTGGGACTTAAGCCAGCACCTGGGTCCTGCACCACCTGTCAAGTCCTCCTGCTCGATCCCATCAATTCCTCTCTGGGCCCTAGAAAGATCTGAGCCAAGGAACAAGACATGGGGTTGAGGGAGCAGGGGCTCCTGTATGGAGGGAGTGTGGTTGGATCCCACTCTGCTTGTTATGCCTTCCTGCTGGAACCCACAGCAGCTCCTCTTGGTATGGGGGTAGACAGGAAGCCTCAAGTTGGCAGGGAGGAATAAGGAGAGAGTGTGGAAGCTGTTTGTGGTCCCACCTTCAGGTGCATGGAGCTGGCTGCGGAGAGGCTGGCCCCTGCCCCTAGCAGCATCAGCTAGGGTCTTGGGGTGCTGAAATGAACCCCCAACAGCCTGGACAGTGGGGAGCTGTGGCACAGTGCTGAGAGGGAGAGCCTTTGCTGCTGCTGGGGCAGTGTTGCCTGGTCCATGCATGCCAGGCTGCAAAGGCAACTTCCTCTCAGGGTGCAGGGCTAGATGTGGGAGATGGAGGGGGCAGGGTTGGATGTGGGGAACAAAAAGGGATTGGATTTGGAGACTCTTGTGCATGACTGAACAGTTGAATTGGCATGTTTGATGTGTATACAGATTTTAATGCATGTAAGGGAGCCCAAAATAACCTTTCAATACAAATTAAGCACTGGGGTGAGGCAGCAGGGCATAGAAATTAGGGGGGGGGGGGAAAGCTCAGAGAACCTGTGGGGCCAGAGGTGATTGGTGTGCGTGTGCCAAAATACAAGTTTGCCCAGGGTACCATTTTCCTTAAGGCCGGCCTTGCACACTGCATTGATGTTTATGAACTAGCCAAAGTGGTCAATCAGGCCTTGGAGTACCATGGAAAAATACTCCTTTCTGTTTATGAATTCTGAACCCTGTGAGCCTGGGTGACAAATAATAGACACATGGCTCCCATTAGTTGCCCTAATGTAGTTAGCATTTGACATGTGAGGTTAGCAATCAATAATCTCCTGAGCATTACCAAGATTTATAAGATGGTGTAACGGTACCTTTCCCATGACATTGCCCTGTGATGCTTTGCAGCGGTACGCATGGTTGTAAGGCACCTCACCACCGCTCGCCTTTAGTGTGAGAGAGTCTCGTCTGAGCGAGCTTGTTTTAGCTCCCTGAAACCACCGTTCTCTGGCAACACAAGCACTACCTTCCAGGCTTCCGTAGACTTTGCTGTCTCTGTGCAGGTTAATGATAGAATACTAAGGACTCGAGAGTTGGTGTGTACCTATGTGGCGTCCAGACCCTTATCCACTGAACACTCACAGACAGGCCTACTGTTTCCAAAGGAACAGTACACTGCAGCTTACTAACTATATTTTGGAACACGGCTCTTTTGAACACACAACACTTAGCTAGATTTATAATGAAAACAAGAATAAGTTTATTATCAAGGAACAAAGATTCAAGTGATAATGAGTAAGAATATTGGAAACACAGTTACATATTAAACAAGTTTATAGAGACTTAATTTAACTCACAATTTATCCTCCTGTCTAAAGAAGCTTATCTCACCCGAAGTTTTTTTTTCCAGTATGTTCAACCAAGCCTGGTTGGGATTCCCCTTCCATGAAACAAACTCACTGTCCATTTACTTCTTAGGGCTAGCCTGTCCTCTTCCCTCCCCTCCCCAAACAAACCTTTGATGTACACCCTAAGATAGGGTTGCCCCCACCCTTCTGATTACCTCTTCCTGTTAGTTTCCTTCTGAAGTCCCTGCCAGCTCTTCATTAGCATCTGATTTAGAATGCTACTGGTTGCCCATTGTGAACCAGAGAATATTCAATTTATATATAAACAGATAAATGTTTCTTGTCTGAAAGCAAACCTGCTTTTCACCTTTGCTTGTGACCTGTCCCTAGACATAGACCTCAAGAACATAATTTTCAGTGTGTGTATATATAAACTTCTCACATACCATCTGTACATGCATTTCCCAGTGATACTGATCACCAGTGTGACATAAGCTTTTATTAGAGACCTCCCATGACACCCTTTGGTAAACTAGAATGTAAATACAAGACCCAGGGGGTTCCTGTAATCCAGGTGTGGCCAACCTGAACCTGAGAAGGCACCAGAATTTACCAATGTACGTTGCCAAAGAGACACAGTAATATGTCAGCAGCGCCCCATCAGCTCCCTCCTCCCCATCCCACTCCCAGCACCTCCTACCCACCGGCAGCCCCACCGATAAGCTCCTCCGCCTCCCTCCTGAGCAGCTGTTTCGTGGCATGCAGGAGGCTCAGAGGAGGGGGTGGGAAGGGGTGGAGTGGGGACGGGGCCTGTGGCAGAGCCAGGGATTGAGCAATGAGCGCCCCCCGGTACATTGGAAAGTTGGCACCTGTAACTCCAGCCCCGGAGTCAGTGCCTATAGAAGGAGCCACAGATTAACTTCTAAAGAGCCGCATGTGGCTCCGGAGCCAAAGGTTGGCCACCCCTGCTGTAATCCTTATGCTCTCAGCCTTCTTGATGGCAACTTGCAATGTGCTTAGTATGCACCAAGCCACTGCCATGTGTACAAAATGATGCAAATTGAAAGAGGCATACCTGTCCTACATGCATACTATTAGTCTGGTTTATGTACTATGAGTTAAATGATAAATTGGATTGATTTGCTCTGCTACACTTCTTCAGCCGCTCCCCTGTGTAGACAGTCCCTAAGGTCTGGTCTGCACTGGGGGGGATCGACCTAAGATAGGCAACTTCAGCTACGAGAATAGCATAGCTGAAGTCGATGTATCTTAGGTCGACTTACTTCGCGTCCTCACAGTGTGGGGTCAACTGCCGCCGCTCTCCTGTCGACTCCGCTTCTGCCTCTTACCACGGTGGAGTACAGGAGTCGACGGCAGAGCGATTGGGGATTGATTTATTGCGTCTACACTAGACACAATCGATCCCCGATCCGGTGGGTAGCATAGACATACCCTAGAGTGCCTTTGGGCTAAGCTAAACCGCACAAACGCACTCTTCGTGTGGAATAAGTTTGTCCACGCTGGGAGTTAGTGCTGAATAGCTGTTGTGCTTTATATTCAAACCCTAGCTTATTCTGCACTAATTTCCTTGTGTAGACGAGCCCTTAGACTAGGAATGCCTTCTCACAAAACCGATATTTAAGAGGAAGCATGTCCTTTCCAAACCCTCCAACAGACATTTGCCAAACATGTGACCTGTTCCTCCCCTCCTCTTTAGCCTTGTCTTGCCTTTATCAAGTCCTTGTGCTGTACACTGGTTTACCCTTGGCCATTATGCCTGGCTGCATCTTTGGTAAGGTTTTCAAAGTTTGAATGTGCCTTCCTTTGTTTACATGGATTATTTTTGCTAGCTTGTCTAAAAACATTACTGAAATCAACCATTTGGGAAGTAGTTGAAGCATGTTTTACAGGTTCTTATTCAGTGTTTTGGCTCAGAAGATTAGTACCGGTACATTATATCATATATTTTCCCCTTCTATTAAGTGTTTTTATTCTATTGTCTTTCTGAATAATTAAACTTTTACTTTTTCCAGTCTTTTGATCTGGTACTAAATAGTAGTTTCATATAAAACTCACCCAGCAGATATGGCAATTCAAACAACATGGTAGTCAATTCAAACAGTTTGGTTATCAGAAGTTAAGAGCATGAGCTCAGTTAACTTCAGCTGAACAATTAAGCAGTCTATTTTGTTTCTTTGAGGTGTGAGAAGTAATAAAGATTATCTAGGAAACCGAAAAGTCCTTTCCAAGGTGCTGCTCAAGAAAATAATTACAAAAAAAAGTTGTTGTTGTTTTTTTTTTCAGGTTACACCTTGAAATAATAGTTAACTTTTTGAAATAAATTTCTGAAGTTCTGTTTTAATACAGACAAGATGTAGGTAATCATTATTTTTATGAAGCTGCATATCTCACATTTTCCAATGATAAATAGGCAATCAGACATTAAAAGTCCTAACCTGGTTGAATGGGTATTTTTGGTCTTACTATTTTACTTTTCTAATGGGTTTAGATGTACTGTTTGTCTGGCTGAAACAGTATACCAGAAGTACATTATGCACCATTTTGGCTGTCTACATGTAGCTCGAGTGAAGTCTGTGTATTTTTGCTCATTAAATCTTTCTTTAGCTGTCAGTTGGTTGTTTGTTTTGTTTGTTTTTGTTTCCCCCTCCTTGTTTTCAGTGAATGGGTTTAGATGGAAAAAGAGAATTTGTTTCCCTTATAGGCCAGTTACTTGTTGCATATGACTCACTTTCCTATGCTCCTGATTATGATATGATTATGGTTCCAGTGCCTCCAACCTTCTAACAGACTTTTTTCCTATTAGGACTCAAGTGGCATCTGTGTATGTAAAGTGGGGCCATCCTTTGTATTTAAAGTCAATAACTGCCAGCAATTTTCCTGTAAAAGCTATTCAATCTAGGCCTTTGACCTCAGTTGTTATTAGTAATATATACCCATTTAGTATAAATGTGGTTCTTATTTTCCCTCAAATTATGTTGCTTAGCAACTATTTCCTCTTAAATTATCTCTTCCTCTGTCATTGTACTATTATCTTAAACTGTTTTCTGTGTCTTTTTGGGCAGCTCACCCTTTAACTTTGTCTTTATTGTGGTAAGTGATTATTTTGCTTTGAATCTCCACTAGTCCTCAAAGAACTCTTGTGGTATATCTGAGTTCATGAATGTGGTGGCTTCAGAGCCTCATTATAGAGGAGGGCCTTTCAGATTCTTGTACAAGAATCTGAAAAAACCCTCTCTTGTTTAGGCATTGCAAACATTGCTCAATACTTTCTCTCTTTTTTTCACTTCAACAGCAAATTGTTATCCCAGTCATTTTTTTCTGTCAAAATTGATCACCATCACCTTTGAATTATAGTAAGTTCTTCAGCATCGTATTTTGCTTTGCAGGTTGCTGACTCCAACCTTTAACTTTCTTTTTTTATTAACAAGTTAAGTACATCAGTAAAATATCTCTACAGCAGGGCCGGCTCCAGGCACCAGCAAACCAAGCAGGTGCTTGGGGCAGCACATTTTCAGGGGTGGCATTCCAGCCAGCCTTTTTTTTGCGCTTGGGCAGCAAAAGCCTAGAGCCAGCCCTGGCAGCAGCAGCGCGTCCCGTACTGGGGGTGCCCTGGGGCTAGGGCCGGCTCCAGGCACCAGCTTAACAAGCAGGTGCTTGGGGCAGCCAAGGGAGGGGGCGGCACGTGCGGCAATTCGGGGGCGGCAGGTCCCTCACTCCCTCTAGGAGCGAAGGACCTGCTGCCGAACTGCCGCCGCTGTTTGGGTTTTTTTTGTTTTTTTTTTTGGCTTTGGGCGGCAGAAATGCTGGAGCCGGCCCTGCCTGGGGCCGCTGCGGTTCATGTCGGGGAGCAGCGCCTGCACCTTACGGCTGGGCAGGCTCCGAGTATGGGACAGTCAGGCTGGGGCGGCCTCAGGGCACACGGAGCCGCCTGCAGGTGCCACAGGGCAGACGCCCCCTAGCGCTGCAGCCGGGGCACTGCTGTGCGGGGCCCACATCCTGCTCTCCAGGGCTCCGTTCCCTCTGGGGCTGCCTTGCCCCGGCTCCTCAGCCCCCTGCCAGGGCGGTACCCTGGCTCTGTCCTCTCCAGTCCCAGCCGGTCCTGGAGGCGGGAGCAGGGCCGACCCTGGCTTTTTTGCCGCCCCAGGCAAAAAAGCCTCCGGCCGCTCC
This sequence comes from Trachemys scripta elegans, assembly GCF_013100865.1. Lineage (NCBI taxonomy): Eukaryota > Metazoa > Chordata > Testudines > Emydidae > Trachemys > Trachemys scripta. Next base: position 68,744,675 of record NC_048300.1, on the reverse strand, counting down.
CCCCCCCCCCCCCCAGTGCGGCAGGGGAGGGCGGCCGGAGCCCTGGGGGGAGGGCGGCGAGTCCCGATCGGGGCTCCGCTCTACCCGGCGGCGAGTCCCGGTCGGGGCGCCGCTGTCCCCGGTGGCCAGAGCACTGGGGGGAGGGCGGGAGCCCGCCGCGGCTTCGCTGTCCCCGGCGGCCAGAGCGCCAGGGGGAGGGCGGCGAGCCCGCCCGGGGCTCCGCTCTCGCCGGCAGCCGGAGCACCGCGCCGCCCCCCTCCAGGTGCCGCCCCAAGCACAAGCTTGGTGGGCTGGTGCCTGGAGCTGGCCCTGGGCGGGAGCCCCGGCTGGAGGGATCCTGGGCTGAGGCGCGGCCTAGGAGCCCCGCTGCTTACCCGACCCTGCCAGCGCTGGACCAGCTGGAGACGGGGGGGGGAGTGGGCGGAGTTAGCGCTGGTCGGGGGAAGCCCAGCGCTGGGGCGGTGCGGGTGGGGTGGGGAAGAGAGCCCAGAGTTGGGATGGCAGGGAGTGAGGGTGGGTTGGGGGAGAGAGCCCAGCGCTGGAGTGTGGGGCAGCCAAAAAATTTTTTGCTTGGGGTGGCAAAAAACCTAGAGCTGGCCTTGCTCTACAGCACCAAATATTAAAAGGTGCCCAAGAATAACCCTTTTTATTAGGTTTACTCCAAATATCAAAAGTATAATCAATGTAGTATTCTGAAAAAGGACACCTTAATACATTTTTTAAACGAATGGGAGACTTCAGTTTGTTCTGCACTGGCACTCGCTAGGAAAAAAATTGCAAGGATAATCAAGCTTCACATCTCAGGGCATAAATTAATCTTTAGTTGGTATGTGGGAGACCTTTTTTTCCTATGCTGTTTAACTTTAAATTCCTTGGGGCTGGGCCCTGTTGATCTTTTCTGTCTAAAGCTCTATGCATAGCTATGAAGATAAATAATTTAAATAAGTCCAATATTGCATGTTTGGGTGCATTATGGCGCAGGGAAAGTGTGTATTCACATGTTCATACAGTGCCCTGCACAGTGTGATTCTGATTAGGATTTCTAGGTCTGACTCTCATTTAAATACTAAATAACATATACTTTTCTCTGAGACATCCAGTGTTGGCTGCTGTCTGCAGTAAGATACTGGAATAGATGCACCATTTGTTTATCCCATTATGGCAGTTGCTCTGCAACTATGATATTTGATCAGTGGATAATGGCAGTGTTTTTAAGGTGCAGTTACATATTTTCTTGTAATGTGCATAGTCAGGTTTGATAACCTTTGTGCCATTTTCAGTCATTGTGAGAGCTCCTATAAACATTGACAATCAAAGAGCTTTAATCTGGTTAGGTTATTTTTTTTGAAGGTCTTAATCCAATTTACTGTTGTACTGTAAGAATCAGATAGGTGGGAGTCTGATCTAACTAGACCGTTTAATTTAATGATGTATCAACATAATCTTATGCACCAGAAACATATGTTCAGATTGTTTGTTCATATTGTTTATAATATAAAAACAGAAGAATAAAGGACACAGATTTTATACATGAAAATTACAGTACTGCTTACAAGCAATTTTACCACATCATTCAGGAGATTTTTACTGAGGGCTAGATTCTGTAAGCCTTAATTAGAGGCGTAGTCTCACTGATGTCTCGTACAATTAGTCCCACTGACATGACAAACAGGATGAATAAAATTTTGTAGGATTAGGCACAAAACTAATATTATTTTTAATTACAATACAAAATTACCATATTATGTTTAGTAGCTCAAATGCCTAACTTGCCCTCCACAGAAATTTTCTGTTTCATCAGATTTAAAAAATGATTCCACTTTGGCAAAAGCAGTGGAAATATATCTAATCCTACTCCATGACATGTATCCTGTGACCCTAATGTCTTGAATTAGCTCTTCATCTCCATATTATCTAATTATACCCTTTTAGGGTTCCAATTGGAGTCATTCAGTCTAGCCCCTTGTTCTCAGTTTGCCAAGCCCTCAAGCTTTTCATGTATGGAAACAGTCACTGTAACTTGGAACTCAAGTGTTTAAGAAACTCTGGCATGGAAATGTCTGTTACAACAATATTGTTTCTAAAGCTTGCATTACCCCAGAGCCCTCCCCGCTAACTTCTGGGTGGCAGAAAAGACTAGCCAGAAAAGTGTGGACAGCCATTTGTATTGTTGTGCAGAGCCTTCGCTTCCATTAAATAAATGAAGACAAAACAAAAAAACTCTCTAGTTGTTATGGTTGTGAGGAAAACTTTCAAAATGTGAAGTGAGTGTAATTGATAGAGATGCTTGTAGAGAGCTTGAAACAATAGCTCTGAGGTGTGAACTATCTCATTCATTTCACTGGGTGCCAATGCAGGATGCTTTCTGCCCAATAGATCTTAAAATACGAGTCGGCCGTACACGATACAAAAGACAGACTGAATCACCACAAAACCAATGGTAAACTTAGAGAAAGCAGGTGAACAGATGTGAACTTGTATTACTGAAAGTGAAGCAATTTCTGGAGTTGTTAACTATGTTAGCCATTCATAAAACGCCTGAAGGATGATTACGGAGGGTTCTAACTACTGATCTCACATCACTGTTTTAATTTGGCACGATGTGTGAGAAAATTGTTAGAAATACTTTCTTGCATTCCTGCAAAAGTGTCAGTGACTCGATGGGGCAGAGCGCTAAATGAGAACACAGGCTGCTTGAAGGATCCATGTATCACTTTCTTAGACTATTTATGTAATAGGCACTGTGCAAACTCATGGTAAGAGACTGTCCGTGTCCCAAAGAGCTTACAATCTAAATAGACAAGGCAGACAAATTGAAGCAGATGAGACTTTCTCCTACTGTTTCCCAGGTATTAAAAGGGGGATGATGATATTTCCTAAATTGCTTGCCCAAGGCCACGTAGTCTATAGTAGAGCCGGCAACTAAACCCAGATCTCCCGAGTTCCACACTGGTTGTTTTAACTTGGTCATAGCTTGACTCTGGCTTGGACCCTGGGTTAGCATGATTTGTGTATAGACTAAAAGGGCGTTAGGCTTGAGCCTGAACCGAGGCTTAAGTTGCAGTGTAGATATACCCTGATACAACACTATGTTTACTGAGTTCCATGGTAAAATAAGAAGCAATAACAATTAAAACTTTAGCTTTTCAGATGATACACACATACAAATCCCTAGGTTTTTGTGCAACTTTTTGTGGTATGTCTGTGGGTTTTATTTTTAACTAAAGCAGCATTAATACCCCAAACAGATTTTAATCTTTCATTCCTAAGCTCTTTTTGCTTACGTTTCCTTTTTCTAGCTCTCTAAAGCTGATCTTTCACTTTTATCACCTGATTGGGACACAATAGTTTATTTCTTTTGTTTTATTTCTTCAACAATAAATGTAACTTTCCGAAGAGGCATGCTCTACACATTAATGTCAACAGGATTAAACTCTACCTGAGGCACTCGTATACTTGTGTTTGTTGCGGACAGAGTCAAGTGGTTAACGCTGCTCCTTCCCTCTTCCTGTCAGGCTAGTAGTTTCACTCTATAAAAATAATGGCTGTCAGAGGCATGTCAACCCTTAATTTTCATCCTGCTTTACTAAAATGAAGGCACATCACAATGGCTTGGGTAAGGAAGTGCCATAACATTTTTATTTCCCAAATACATTTTTTACATATATCCTTCCCCAAGTGTAGGTTGTGTTCCAACAAAGTTAAAAAGATACTGGGACCCAAGAAAAGAAAAGAAAAGCCATATTAATTAAAAAGGCCAGCTTTAGTCTGAGTGTAAGAAGCCAAATATTCTAGGATTTCTAATGTTGAGGCCTGTTCAGGTGTCCGCACTCAAGATGATATTACAATTTGAGTGTAATAAATTTATAATAGGGAATTTAAGAAGGCTTATAAGCCATCTGACTGCTTACATTAGTCAAAAGTCACAAAAGTTTAGCTCCTTAGTGGATCGCTAGACAAAGTCATTCAACAGATTTGAAAAACCCACAACATACTTTCAGCACCAGCCATGCTATAATTTGCCGTTTGAAGTAGTGTGACCTTGGTTAAATGACTTGTTCTGAAGCACATTTGGGACCTTTTCAATTTAACTGATATTTTATAGGAAATATTTTTTTTATTAAAGTCGATCACTACTTCAAAGATTAACCGTTTCTTCCATTAATTACATTGAGTTTTCTTATTTTTTAATCAGTTTACTGTAGAGTTTATGGGCGAGACGTAATGGGGGTTAGCATTGTGAATTAACAGAGAAAGAAGATAAAATTCTAGTTAAATTTCTTTAGAGTTGAGTTAGCTATGTTGAAAAATGTTATATTTGGGGAATCCCAATGTCATTGCTTTTGGCTGTTGGTCTATAATAGTTTAACTGAAAAACATGGCATATTGAAAAGTTGAATAATGAATATACTTAATTGCAAGCATTGAATATGTGATGTTCATGGAAAGTCAATATCAATAATAATTTAAATAAACTGCTACTTATAAAGAAGTTCAGTGATGAAGATGAACTTCCCCTCCTGACTTATTTTAGACCACCTAATTATTAGTAAAGAAGCAGCATCAGATTTTTGGTGTGAGAAGTCTTTGGATATACAATTTTATTATATTTTCTATGTGTTTAATTGTACAAGGTATCTGGAGCTTTGAATAGGTACTTAATAAATTTGAAGAAAAATGTCAGGATGAAAATTTGTTGATGAGGAAAATATTTCCCCCTCCACAAGTATATTACTACTTTCCCAAAGAAACCTAGAAAAAGTCTTAAGTTCCTGAATGATGAACGACTAGAATCCCACAGGATTATTACTACTATAACATTTGCAAACATCTGAAAAATAGGTTAAGTGAAAGGACTTGGATTTTCATCTATTAAAAGATGATAGACCCATTATGGATATATATTCAGTCTGTGATACAGCACCTAATTTGCTGTTGAGTTGTAAGCCCTGATCCTGTAAGCTGCTCTGCATGGGTAGATGCTTTTTTCCACATGGAGCTAAATTGATTTCAGTGGGAACACTTGCAGGATCAGTTACATACTGTATATACATTATCATAAGCCGGTTCGTTTATAAGCCGACCCCCCTCAAGATGGATAAGTAAAAATGGAAAATGTTTATGACCCATTCATAAGCCGACCCTATAATTCAGGGGTCAGCAAACTTTGGCTCCTGGGCCATCAGGATAAGCCGCTGGTGGGCCAAGATGGTTTGTTTACCTCGAGCGTCTGCAGGCACGGAGGTAAACCTAAGTAAGCAAAGTGTCCCGGTGCGCCAGCTGCTTACCCTGACGGGCCGGGACAGCAACTGGTGGAGAAATTTTTTTTGGGGGGGGGAGCTGGGGGTCAGGGGAGTAACCCCTGTGACCACCCCACACATGACCCCATCCCTTCCCACCTTATCTGGGGAGGGCCAGGGGAGGATATGTCTGGCCTGGCTGGAGCTGCTCTGGCAGGCTGGCCAGCGTGGCCGCAGCCTGCTCTGGCAGGCCTGACCGGGCGGCGCGGCCACAGCCTGCTCTGAAGCGTGGGGCCGAGCGGCATGGCTGCAGCCTGCCAGCCCCAGAGCTGCAGCTGCTTCCGAGGCTGGAGGGAGAGAGACTCTGGCCCTGCCTCTTCTCTGCTGCCTCTCCTTGCTCCCTCTGTTGGGGGAGGGGCTGTGTCCCGCCTCTCTATACCTGTTCATAAGCTGACCCCCTTCTCTGGTGCTTCCCTTTTTTACTAAACAAATTCAGCTTATGATCCAGTATGTACAGTAGTTCAGTATTTTTGAAAGTTGCAGTGGAAAAAGACACTTCACTTCACCTGGTTTGAATGGGGTATAAATAGAGTTAATATAAGTTTGGAGAAATTTTACAGTTTTGTATGTCTTATCTGAAAATCTCAAAGGACTTTGCGAACAATTCTGTAAAGTAGGTAATAGTTATGGAGAAGTAACATCCCTGTCAACTGAATTGCAGCAGCTGAACTTATTCACAGCCATAGTGTGCATCAGTTTAGCAGCAGAAGTGAAGATGAAAAATTCTATCCTTTTGAAAGTGTCGGAAGAATTAAAATAAGCAGCATGTAACTGCTTGAATTGAAATTTGTTCAGGACCTCGTGGGTTGACAGTTCTATATGTATAAACAGTGCTCTTGGTTTCTTTAATGACCACTAGTAGCCATTACCATTACCAAACAAAAGGCAATACATTAAACAGAGCCAGGATGGATTTGATTTAAATCAAATTGATTTAAATCACTAGTCAGGAAGACTCAATTTAATCATGGCTTTCTACATAAAAGTGCATTCTTGTTGGTTGTTATAACCTTAATACATTTTCTTCTCAACTCAGAGATAGATATAGGTTTCATTTTTAGAAGGTACACACTATATACATTTTTAAACAGTGATTTATTTTGAAAACTTTTCAGATTAGTTTTACAGCTATATCAGAAAATGAATGATTGTTTGGTTATTTCATTTACCAAAGGTAATTGAAGCAGATATTTATGAAGTCACTGGGAGGTGAACTATCTCCAGTTCAACAGGTTAATCATTAATATTTGGAGGATTTTCTTGCCATACTGTATTAGGAGGATAACATCACCAGACAGACGTTTAAATTGTTTTATTTAACTGAAACAACAGCGTTAAGTATTCTGGATTTTTTCTTCAACAGCAAACATAAAATATTTTAACAAAACAAGTATATGTCCCTCACGTCTCACATGTATCTCCAGAGTTCTTCTCCTTGTCCAGATCTATTCTGTCCCCAACAATCTTCTATTCATTGAACTTTTTGAAACTTTGCACTTTTAGAGAGAGGTAAGGGATTAACTCTGTGTACACTAATTTGCAGAGGGACAATAGGGTTGAACTCTGTTGTTTAGCACCTCAATATATTATTTAGTTATTTAAAAACATTTATGCTGTTAACAAGCATGTTACCTCTGGGGAGACAAATGGATAGTTTGAGAATTGCAAAACTAAACATCTCTGATGGCATCTTCTAGACTGAGCATTAAGTCCCATTGAGTAGATAGAAAGATTAACCTAAATAATCTATCCAGAAGCCTGTGCAACCCCATAGATTGGGTCCCTAATCCATGAACTATTGGAACTCATTTACAAAACTTTTCTTAAACATTACATGAATATATTGTCTCGTACTATAGAATTAGAGTTTATAATCCCTATTCCATGATGAAATATTTTTGAGCTATAATGTATCTTAATTAAAACTATCTTTAGATAGATTTTTTTCCTCAAAAAGCATTTTATTAAAAAAATCCGATTTAAATTTAAAAAATCAGATTTTTTTTTTTTAGTCCTCGATTTTTATTCACCCTGAACAGAGCTAAGGTACTATTGATATTTATATTTTTATTATTATATAGTGGAATGTAAAGTTTGCACTAACCATTCTAAACCTGTCAAACAGTTGAAAAGAAATTTCATAATTAAAAAAAATGTAGGTAATATTTAAAGGCCTTGAAAACACAAAAGATCATATTTTTGAAATTGCCTTGAGTTTATCTGAAAACATTTATGGTAGGGTTAAGAAGTAGTGCTGCTGTTGTCAGTACTAGATACCTGGACATTTATTCCAGTCATGTCTTCTTCACCTTTTTGGCCAAGTTAAAGAGACTTGGCTGTCAAACAAGCCCAGCTTAGCAAAAAGAAAAAAAAATAGGCATTGTACTAAAAAGTTACATTGAAAATGAAAGGAAATATTGTTGTCACCATTGTGTAATTGGATTTGGTTAATTCTGGAAAGACTATAAAATATTAGAAATTGTTTTCCCATTTCTTCCCAAGCACTCAGTGGAAGTACCTGTTCTTAGTTAACTTCCAAGTCTGTTCAGAACTCCTGATACTTTTATTTAATTGCCATTGTAAATCAACAAACCCGTTTGCTGAGCTTTAAGATAATTTTTAACAGTTCTGTTGAATAATGCTTTATCTTGTGACCGTCATTAGAATCCCCAGCACTCCATTTAGGGATTGATCCTGCACATTGTATCAAGCATAGGTCTTAAGACTATGAGCAGTCTTGTTGAACTCAATGTGGTTGTTCATGGTAGTAAGTGTTTGCAGGTTCAAGTCCATAATTAGTAACTGAGGCCTCTTCTACCCTGGGGATTTCAGTCAGCAGCAAAACACTGGTGTATAGCTCAGTGGTTTGAGCATTGGCCTGCTAAACCCAGGGTTGTGAGTTCAGCCCTTGAGGGGGGCCATTTAGGGATCTGGGACAAAAATCTGTCTGGGGATTGGTCCTGCTTTGAGCAGAGGTTTGGACTAGATGACCTCCTGAGGTCCCTTCCAAGCCTGATATTCTATGATTCTATGAGTGCAGCCGCCTATTGTGGATAGCTACATTGCCATTTGCACTAGTGTGGTTAATGTCTGCCTGAAACAGGTAAACTGCATTACTGTAAATTGTGGTTTACAGTGGTTTACAGTGGCTTTGACTGTCTGTTAGGCAGTTCCTGGTAGCTACTCACCAAAGGTTAAAATGAGGTTAAATCCTTAGTTCAGGCAAAGCCTGAATATATGTCACCCTACTATCTTTTTGTACAGAGTTAAAATATAGTAAACTAATCTAGCTTTGGGTTGCTTTTTCATCAGAAAGGAAAGGCACTCTGTTTTTGATGGCTAATACATGCTATTGTTCACAGACCGTGCTAGTAAAAGTATCCATCAACTGAAATATGCCTTGGTGGAAGGAGATCCCACAGTGGGAGAAAGTGAAGTTGCATTTGACCAGTCGTCCACAGGTAATGATGAGAGTGGGGAAACGGCCTGGCAGGAACTGCAACACAGTCATGCAGGTAAATGTTACTCTGGGACAGCTAGTCTCAGAACTGCAGAGCAAAATTATTGTATGATTTCCGTCAAGTCTGATTGTTAACCAGTAGTTTAATTTTGTTCCTTAGTTAATCAGCTTAAAGCTTTATTGCAAGAGCAAGAAGGACTAAAAAGTGAAGTATCTCCATCAAGGAGGAGGAAGATGTCACCCTCAGTATGTATTCACTGCTAATTTCTTCATGTAACTTTGAATGAGTAATAACTTGTCCCAACAGGCATATTATCTGCTATCCATGAAGAATAAGAGGCCCCAAATCATCCCATGGTTGTGGGGGGGTGGGGCGGTTGACTACTTCTTAGCAGAGAGAGGGTATTTGTGAGTAATTCTCCTTTGTAAATCTCTTTGAGAACTAAAGATGGGAAAAGCCCTATATGAGCTATTAATTTATTATGACCACAGTAGAAGAGCCACAAATCTCTTCCTATGGAATCCAGGCCTTCACATCCCCTCGGCAGTACAGATGGCACCCAGGTTTGTATGGCTCCCTCATCATGGCTGCTCCTTTCTCCACCAGAAGTTAGCACTTCGTTTTGGAAATGAAGCCTGTGTAGAGTGTTTTGCCAGTGAAGATGGTTCCATAAGGGCAGGTGATGAAGGGATCTTACTTTCCTCTGTGGCTACTTACTGCAGCCTGAAGGGTTCTGATGGTGGTGTACCCTTTGCCTTTTGTACAATTGTTCGTTGATCCGTGTAACAGCAAACCCTATAGCTTTGCACCAAAATTCTGCTGCTTAGGGACACAAGAGGTTTGCTGTGGCAATGAGCTTTTTGGTATAGGAAGGTCATCCCCTGTGGAATCTCCTCACATCCATCCCTCTTGGAGTGGAACTGCACTCTGCACTGGGATATATGGAAAGCTTTTCACCTCCATGGGGCCAGTTCAGATCAGTTATTACTCTCTGATGCTTGTTCAGTATCAAAGATGAAATTAATTTGGTGATATTGCTCCAGTTCTACCCTGTGACAGCCAACAAAAAGAAAGGGGTTAAAACAAATAGAAAGAAATACAAAGGGGTGTTTTTAAAAACAAAACACTATTACAAGGAAGGGGGGAGTGACAGCAGGAGCCAGATGGTGTTTGGAGTTCATACATCCCAGATCATGTTGGAGTTCAAACACAGCCAATGGAGGTGGCAGTATCATCTGGGTTCCTCTCTTTCTGCCTGGTCTGATCAGGACATCTCTCAGGGTGAGGACGACAATGGCCCAATTGTGTCAATGGATTCTGGGATCCCAGAAGATTATGGGTGTGGCAACCATGATGATGAAGCTCACTTCTTCCTGTTTTCCTATCTTTCAGTCAGCCCGTCATCCCCCAACCCCCAGGTCTGTTTTTAAGGACCCCAAAAGGGGAGTAATGGGCAAAATAGGCTATCCCCTTATTATTTTGTCCACCAATTAGTTTTAATTTCCAACTCATCAATTTTGCTCTATTGATTTCTGGTTTAATGACAGATCTATATGATGACAAAAGTATTACTCAAAGACCATTGCAGTGTAGCTAGAAATGGTTCTAATATTGTTAATAAGTTTTAAAAATGAATACATTTTAACAAGTAGCCTGTCATAAATTTTGTTACAATCTGAGTGTCAATTTTTAAATCTCAGAAATTGGGATTTTATTGCTAGAGAGGTGAAAGAAAGTTATACTCACCAAAAGAACAAAAACCAACCCCAAAACTTAGAGGCCTTTTAAAAGTCATTATAACTTAGATTGATGAACAGATTTCTTTACATTCTCAGTTAATTTATACTGCACTCTTAAGAATAAGTGCTGTAATATTAGATTCACTGTAATAATGGAGCCGTAGGATGCATCAGGAGAGGTATTTCCAGTAGAGACAGGGAAGTGTTAGTACCATTATACAAGGCACTGGTGAGACCTCATCTGTAATACTGTGTGTAATTCTGGTCTCCCATGCTTAAGAAAGATTAATTCAAACTGAAGCAAGTGCAGAGTAGGGCTACTAGGATGATGGGAGTAAAGGAAAATCTACCTTATGAGAGGAGACTCAAAGAGCTTGGCTTGTTTAGCCTAACCAAAAGAAGGCTGGGAGGAGATATGATTGCTCTCTATAAATACATCAGAGGGATAAATACCAGTGAGGGAGAGGAGTTATTTAAGATAAGCACCAATGTGTACACAAGAACAAATGGATATAAATTGGCCATCAACAAGTTTAGGCTCGAAATTAGGCAAAGGTTTCTTACCATCAGAAGAGTGAAGTTCTGGAATAGCCTTCCAAGGGGAGCAGTGGGTGTAAAAAAACGCAACTGGCTTCAAGATTGAGCTTGATAAATTTATGAAGAGGGTGGTATGATGGGATCGCCTACAATGGCATGTGGTCCATTGGCAACTGTCAGGAGCAAAAATCCCCAACAGTTGGAAATGGGACACTAGATGGGGAGAGCTCTGAGTTACCATAGAGAATTCTTTCCCAGGTGTCTGCCTGACTGGATCTTGCCCACATGCTCAGAGTCTAACTGATTGCCATATTTGGGATTAGGAAGGAATTTTCCTCTGGGTCAGATTGGCAGAGACCCTTGGGGGGGGTTTGCCTTCTTCTGCAGCATGGATCACTTGCAGGTTTAAACAAGTGTTAATGGTGAATTCTCTGTAACTTGAAGTCTTTAAACCATGATTTGAGAACTTCCATAAATTCAGCCAGAGGTTATAGATCTATTACAGAAGGGGGTGGGTGAAGTTTTGTGGCCTGCAACGTGCAGGTCAGACTAGATGATTAAGATTTCTCTTCTGGCCTTAAAGTCTGTTAGATATGTAATCCCTACTTAGTGCGGACTTCTCAAATGTAATTATCATGCGGTTATGATATTCCCATAATGTATATTATACTTGTTTGTTTGTATATTCATCCTTCTACAGTGTGTTGGTACACTACTGGATAGTACATAAGTGTGTATGTGTGATCATGTCTCCTTATAGTGAATATAGTATGTTGAGGATCAGCCCTAATATCTCTCTTAACCAACCACTCAACTGACCATCAAAAATTGGTTGCTCAGTGGAAGTGGTCTATTGTAAGGGTGGAACAGAATTGGGGATATTTTAGGATTGTCTCTTAAGACATTGGGTCCTTTAGTAAAGGTGGTCTCTAGTATAGGTTTCACTATATTACTACAATAACATGAATAGTACATCAATGTTTTTGTACAAGGTATTTTCTTTTTAACACTTTGCAAAAGTGTATTAAGTATGAATAGGATTCTGTGAATGGAAACAACTTTCTGTGATGCAAAAATTAGAACAGAAAAATTCTGATAATAAAATATTTATTATGCTTAATTTACTTATTTTTCCCCCCAGAGAACTTCAAAAGCTGCAGATCAGAGTTTGCCTACGCTTTGTGATCTTGTTCCTATCATTAATGATCAGTCCCAGTACATTCACCACTTAGAAGCTGAAGTGAAGTTTTGCAAGGTATGCAGCCTGCTTCACCCATTAAGATCCTGATCCCACAGGTGTCATACTCATGGAATTTCCATTGAGTTTTTAATAAGAGTTCTATATGGAAAGTGCTTACGGGCTCAGACCTTGAGATTCTAAATATTACACTAGTCAAAATTGAAGTAAATACAGTTCAGAATGTACAGTAACTCCTCATTTAACCTTGTCCCACTTAATGTTGTTTCAATGTTACGTCTCTGCTCAGTTAGGGAACATGCTCGTTGAAAGTTGCGTAGTGCTCCCTTATAACCTCGTTTGGCTGCCTGCTTGTAAGATTCTGTGGAAGAGCAGCGACTTTACAAGGGAGCATTGCACAAGTTCCGCTTCTCTGCCTCCTCTCCCTCCCTCCTAGTGCTTCCCCCGGCGCTTAGGACTTTCTGGGAGGGAAGGGGAGGAGCGGAGACGCAGGGTTTCCCCACTCTTGCCCCTCCCTCCCAGAAAGTCCTAAGCACGAAGTGCTGGGAGGGAGGGGGAGGAGCAGGGAAGCCCCACGTCTCCACTCCTCCCCCTCCCTTCCAGAAAGTCCTAAGTATTGCCAAACAGCTGTTTGGCGGTGCTTAGGACTTTGGGGGAAAAGGGGGATGTGGTGTGCTCTGGAGAGGAGGTAGGGTGGGAAGAGGTGAGCCTGGAGTGGAGCGGGGACAGGAAGAGGTGGGCCTGGAGCATTCCTGGCAAAATCTGAGCCTGTTCTCTGGGGAAGATGCCGCTGCTGCTGCAAATGTGCTTCCTAGCGTCCTTGCCTGCAGCGGGCTGTGCCTGTGTGGAGTAAGCCAGGGGCACTTCCCCACCACAGTACAGTACTGTATAGTATAATGCCTTTTGTCTGCCACAAAAAAATTCCTTTGAACCTAATCCCCTGCATTTACATGAAATTTTATGGGACAATTGGATTCGTTTACAGTTGTTTCACTTAAAGTTCCATTTTTCAGAAACATAACTACGACGTTAAATGAGGCGTTACTGTATTGTCTCTTCACATACATCATCACATCTGTATAGTTCTTAAAATCCATCTTATCAGGAGACTTTTTTTCTTGATAAAATGTGTTTGAAATAGACAACTGTGTATCTACTTATTTAAATGAAACAGTTGTACAGGTCTGTCGCATCTTACGCATATTTAACATGCACGATTTCAGCTTTCCGTGGTCGGGGGAAAAAAAAAACAACCCAAAAAAGAGAAGAACAACCATTTTAATACTGTACCTGTAGTGCGGATGATTTCGCCCGCCATTGAACTCAATTTAATTTTGACTATACGCGGTTTTCGCTTTACGCGCTAACCACGGAATGGAACCACCGCATAAGATGAGACAGACCTGTATAACTTTTCCTACTCAAATAACAATCTAACCAGCATTAATGTGCAAATTAGACTATTACCCAACATGCTTATTGTGCCTGCAATGGGGTTAAAAAAGAATGAGAGTCTTTTACTAATCTCTTAAGAAACATATATATGCATGACTAGAGCTAGGTAAAAATTTTTACATGAAACTTTTTGTTACTGAAAAAGAGATTTGGAACAACTAAAACATTTCACAAATTTGTGGTGAATTGGTGAAACTGGTGAATTTTTTTGACCAAAATGGTAAAAATAATAATAATAATTAGAAATGTCAAAACAAACAGTTTTTTAACATTATCAAAACAAAACCATTTCAATTTTGGGTGGGCTACGTTCACCAGGGGATTTAGGCCACGTTCACAAAAACAGATATGGAGGTGGTGTGTGGGGCTCCCACTGGTTAAGAGACACACATGTGAGGGAATTGACTCAAGTTAAAATTCCCACTCTATACAAAATGCTTGAATAGTCATTGGGTCAGAGAGAGACTCTATAGGCCAGTGGTTAGGGAATTCACCTGGGACACCTAGGATCCAGTCTCTGTTCTAATTAATATGTAAGTGTTTATACAAAGTAGAACCGCTTTGACAGGAGAGATTGAGAGAGGCCCACTCCAGAATAGTCCATAGTCTGGTTGTTCGTTTACTCGCTTGGAAAGAAGAGACCTGGGCTCAAGTCCCTTCTCCAGAGTAGCAATTCAAACCTGGGTTTTCCATGTCTCAGATGAGAACCCTCACCACAGGGCTATTAGGTATAAGAGGGGACGTTGCTGCCTCCTCTGGTTTTTGTGACTGTAACCCTTCATTTCCTTTGCTGTTATTAAAAATACCTGAAGCTTTTCATTTTGGGTTGAATGAAACATTTTGTTTGATCTGAAAAAGTATTTTGGTTCGACCCAAACCGAATCTTTTTCAGTTTTTGGAACTGCAAGTGAATCAAAAAATCAGTTATTTGTGCAACTGTGCCTGTGACATCAAGATGTATTTAAATGGTCATAACTTTATCTAGGAGCTATCTATGTACAGTATTTGTATTTGGCCTGATAGGAGGAGTTGTCTGGGATGAAAGATCGGATACGAGTAGTTGTGCTTGAAAATGAGAAACTCCATGAGGAACTGAAATCTCTAGCTGTAGAGCAGACGTTGAGAGAACAAACTCTTCTGGATGCTTCAGTAAGTTTGATTTTTTTTTTTTTTTTTTTTTTTTTTTTTTTTTTATTAAGTGTTGGTGAACTGGTTCATTTAAATAACTGTCCAAACTGTCACTCTGTTCTCAAACTGAACCTTAACCAAACCTTTATGCAAATTTGCAAAATGCTGGATTAGAGATCCCAACATTACTATCCTCTTCCCAGAGGGCAACTACATTAAATTCTGCACAGATTCTTCCATTATTGAATGTTACTGTTAAAATCCACTGTTTTTCTTTATTTAGCAATAGTTAATATTTTTACTTAAACAGCTATTGTGATTAAACTCTGAAGCATTACAATTGTATTTCAGGCAAATGTTCGGAACTCCTGGACTGTAGGAGCTGATGATTCTTATTTATGTCAACCTGCCAAGTCATCACCATCACATAATAAAGAACGGGTTTTGGCCACAACAGCCACTGCAGAAACAGAAAAATGGCAGCTAGAATTGGTTGGTATTGAAATAACTTCTTTGCGGTGTCATATCTCGCCTAAAGATTTTAGTGCTCCTCTTTCTTGGTGGCATTTTTTAGGATGATTAATTTCCTGAGAGTTTTGGGGGAGGAGATTTGATTGATTTAGCCCCTAGTCTTTGAGGTCAATATCTATCCCTTGAAGCTCATGTTCTTAGTGTCTTAAGATAATTAATTTTATTGTCCCTTTAGACAGTGGTTATAGGTAGGCTGTTTTGTGCAAATCTCAGCATGTCAAGGTGGAGCTGGGGTAGACGGCACATGTCTGGTATGGTGCTGCAATGTATAGCGCTGTGGAGATTCTAAATAATACTGATGCCTGCAGGCAGCTGAGAGCTGGCTACGCTAACTTAGGCAGCCGTCCAGTACTGTGGGTCGCTGCAGTCTTCAGAGCAGCCCAGCATCCAGACGGTGCTAAAGTGGCGTCATCTCTTCTTAATCCCCATCCCTTGGGTTACAATTTCTGTATTGTGCCTCTCAGAGATGCAGCACAGAAGGCCCACAGTATCTTGGAGATACTCCATTTGGGAAAGTCCTTACTCTGTCATCTCAACTTGACCATGTATTTTTCACTTCCTAACCTAAACTGGTGGTGGTGTATTGCTGTCACTGCTACTTACTTGATTCTACTTAACAGTTGTCGTGAGTGAAGTATTGTAATCTGGTGTGTGTGTGTGTGTGTGTGTGAGAACTATGTAGTTTTAAAGGACATTTGGGTGCTTCAAGATTATTATGCCTAATCACTCATTTATGCCAAGAAAATACTATACTGTATATAAAAGATTATTTTCATTGGTGCCTCTGTCTGCAGAGCCAGAAATCTTTGTGATGACATCTAAGCTCCCAGCATCTTAAACCCTGTGACAGTTCAAGTCTCCACAGTAGTTGCCTCTTTTCTTTCCTCTCATTTGTCCATGTATTGGTTGATCATTCATAGTGAAAGAAGCAACAGTGAGAGATTCTGTATAAGGGATTACTATAGCCCCACATCACCGTGCAGTTTAACCACTGCAGGTACATTTGAAGCTGTTTAACCACTGCAGGTACATGTCTTTCAGCAAGAAATATGACTAAACTATTGAATAAGTCATGTTGTGGTAATGAGAGAGTTTGCCAGGTTCTTCATAATGGCCCCAAATCTTCTCTATTTAGGAGTATTTCTATTGACTACTTTGGGAGCAAAGGCAGGCCTGTCATAGGGTGACTGACCCCTTTAAGAGAAAATGGGGCCTCAGCTCTAAAATTGACATGATCAGGTCACTTCCCCAGGTGGGTAATAATGGATGAGATCATATGATTAACTCAGGCCAGGCATGGTCAGCTAAGGTAGGAAGGGACAAACTTCTGGGGAAAGGCAGCTCAAGTGGGAGCTAAGATGGCTGGAAGTGTCCAAGACAGAAGCCTGGGAAGTTGTATCTGGCCTGAGATGAGTGCTTCAGGTAATTAAGGGACTGTTTGAACTGAATCCTGCTTCGCAGTCTCCTGAGTCAAGGAGAGACACTGAAATAGGGTTGGGGCCTGGAGGGCTAGTGTGTGGAAGAACTAAAAAAATTTGACCTTAGAAGGGGAATGTTTTTAATTACCATTGGATTATGGCGTTCTTACAAGGCCCTGAATAGAAGGGGAAACTAAGGCAGGGTGCTGCCCCAGGCCACGAACGGGCACTTTGGCGGTGGCTCACCCTGTTATGAGACCCAATTGGTCAGATCATCAACTTGTATAAATCGTAGTAGCTCAACTGAAATCAATGGATCTGTGGCAATTTACACTAGCTAAGGATGTGGCTCGATGTGTAGAAATAAGTAAGCATCAGTGTGAGTTCTGTTAAGCTTTCTGAAAAGAAGAGTAAGGAAAGTTAGTTCTGGTTTGGGTTAAAGTTTTTTTGATTATCTTCAAGGGAAATTAGTGAATATAGCTAACTTTTGGATTTATCTATAAAGCGCTAAGAGCAGATAATTGTGAGGAAAGAGGAAAACGTATACAGTTTTCTTTCATCTTTTCCTAAAGGAGAAACTAAAACTTCTTTATCAAGAAAGGACTGATACACTTGAAGCTCAAGTACGGTCTCTAAGGTAAATTGAAATGGCCATTTGTTTTCTTTAAATAATTTGTAAAAAACACAAGTGTTTTCAGTGATTTGCACTATACTTTTTTAAATTTCATTTTCAACAAATCAGGCACATGTGACAATTAAACTTTTATGTTTTCTAATATAAACAGTTCTTCCTGAAATATAATTAATAACACAATTTTAAAACAAGTTAATTAAATGACATTTATGGAAAAGATTTGTCAAATTTAATAAGGATGAAGTCAATATTAAAAAATCATATAGAGATTTACTAGAGAATAGGATCCTTTATTAGACTTTGACTTTTGTAGGATAGTTCTGTTGAAGAAATAAAACTCTGTTCAAATTTTGTAAGCTGATTGGGGGAGGGGGGGGAAGTGTAGAAAAGTTATATAATTTCTGTTAAATTCGATTGGCCTATCCCATAATAGAAATCTTGTGCCAGAAGTTAATAGTACTTAGTACAGTACTATTAAATTTCACCACATTCTATTACTGCAGTCTTCCAGGAGTACTGGAGTAGTATTCATCCAATTCTTCCTGCTTCTGATCCTCCTCTATATTGATGATGCCTCCCAACTTTCCGTAATCAGCAAATTTAATTAGTACGCTCCTTCTTTCTGTGCCAAGGTAATTGACCTGATTTAAAATTTTCGATTAGTCCCAAAACTGATCCTTGAGGGAACTACACTAATAACATCCCTCCAGCCCAATAGTTCTCCTTTTTATCACAATCCTTTGTTATCTCTGCTTTAGCCAGTTCCTCGTTCACCTTAGAATTCTTGTACTAATCCCCATATTCTCCATCTTAAATGATGATTGAATAATAAATGTAACAGCTAGTTGTGCTAGTATAGTGAATGATCCTGAAGTGCAAAACATGCACAAACACCAGAGCCAAAGATAAATTGGAGTATTCAAATTCTTTGAAACCTTCAGCCAGTGGAGAATGCAGCCACCTGCTTAATGATGTTTCTTATAGGGGACTTGATCTTTCAAGGTGCTGAGGACACCAACCCTGATCCATCAAAGCACACAAACATTTGCTTAACTGAATGTATATGAGTAGTTGCATTGAATTCAATGGGGCAATTCAAATGCTTAAAGTTAAGCATGAGCCTAAGTGCTTTGCTGGATCAGAGTCAGAGTGCTCCACACCTTGTGGCATCAGGTCCAGGGATCATATGGCACCTTGATCCTGTATTGGCACTTGTTGCAGATTAATTTCTAGGGGTCAGGCACAGGCAAGGAGGTGATGACAGCGCTACAGGGGAGAATGCAGAATAGCATATAGTCACTGGCCTTCAATGCAAGTTCGCGCAGATTGACTGGGTCCCCCTTCGCATGTTGGGATGTCCTTACTGTTGATGGGCTATGCACCTTGTCCCTCTAGTTAAAACAGCTTTCTAGTTATTAAAATAAATGTAGAAACATTTGTTTATTGCTTATAACAATATTTTCTCTTAATTCCAGAAAAGATTTATCTGAATCTGAGAAGAATTGTGAAGATTTAAAAGGAAGATTAAAGCACCAAGATTCACTTATTGCAACAAGTAATTCCAACCGGGTTGGTGGTCTTTGTCTGAAATGCGCACAACACGAGGCTGTTCTTTCTCAGACTCATTCCAATGTCCACATGCAGACCATTGAAAGGTTAACCAAGTAGGTTCATGGACATTTGTGTTGTAATTAAAAGCTCGATAGCTTCTAATAGGGGAATGCTAATTTTACTAGTGTTTTTTCTTTTCTTTTCTTTTCTTTTCTTTTCTTTTCTTTTCTTTTCTTTTCTTTTCTTTTCTTTTCTTTTTAAACATTTAACACAAGAATACAGTGTTTCCCAAAAATTGTGTGGTGGTGGTTTTTTTTTTTTTGCCCCGTCTGTGTTCAGGTTGTAGTGCTGTAGGAAAATTCTGTTGGGAATTCTGCTTAAAAATCAGTGGCAAATATAGGGTCAAATTCTGACCCTACAGAAGTCCCTAGGAGTTTTGCCTTGGACTTCAATGGGAACAAGATTTCAATGGTATTTTGTAACTATGATGTACTATACCTGCAGACAGGGTTCCTTCAGGTGTTGTTTTAATACTCCATGCAACAATTCTTTTTGATCTGTTTACATGAATCTTTGGGAACTGTAGAAAAGTTGAGCTACAAAAAACAAAGTATGTGCATGCCATTTTTTTTTTGTCTTGTCTGTGTGAATATTATTTCAGGTCTGCTTTTTGCTGGTTTGTACCTTTAACCTGTGTCTGGTCCAGGACTTAATATTTTGCTTTCTGTGCCTCAAACTAGTGTACTTTTAAGGAAGTAATTCCATATGTGGGTAAAAAGAAGGCAACATTTTTGTGGCAGTCTTTAAAAGAACAATTGCAACTGTTCCTCTTTCTTTAATTAGGTTTAAATAATAAAAAATCTATACAAGATGCTAGGCACTCTAACATATCATTTATAATACCACAAAATACTTGTTCAAACTGGAACTCAGGTAGCTAACCAGTCATCTATCAAAATCTCCTTTCCTTCCCTCCATCAATCTGGGAAACATAAGCAGAATTATGTTTGACAAACATTATTGTCTTCCTGAGTTTGTGAATAGCTTGAAACAAGATATGTGGGCTGATCCATGCATCTCAATGGGTTGTTAGATCTGAAACTTAGAGGACCAGATTCTTAGGTGGTATAAATCGGCCTCATTCCTTTGAAATCTTATCCAACAAAATTGACTGTTGCACTGTTTTGCAGAAATATTTCAGCAGAAATATTTAGGCTAGGATTTTAAGGAACTGAAGGAAGCTTAAGTGCCTAAATCTCACTGAAAAAAATCAGTGAAATTTGAGCACCTAACTCTCTTAGGCACCTTTTGAAAAGATGAGTATTTGCTACTATGATTATGCCACAATCCAAACTGCCTCCTAACCTTCCAAGGTGTCAGAAGAGCCAGCTGCCAAAACTTGTAGCTGCACCTAAGACAACTTCTATATATTAGCAATATAAAACTCTTATGCATATCAAAAACTGAAAATATGGAGATAACCTACATTTCTTACTTTAAATAAAGAAGTGATGGTGATGCAGAATCCAGAAATCTTGTAGCAGAATTTAGGTCCAGTTTGCTGCAGAATACAAATGGCTTTAGATATATATTAGCTATCTCAGATACTAATATGATTCATTGCAATTTTCCTTTAAATATAATGCAGAAAAATGTATTCTTAATTATTCATTATTGTCAGAATTGTCCCATTTTGCCTTGCCCTATGTTTTTTCTGAAGCTTGTCATTGACCTTGTGTGTGTGTGTGTGTGTGTATATATATATTTTTTTTTAAACAAGGTCATACTTGTACTATTTAGCTTGGATAAATTCCTGACATGAACCCTGCCATCATTATTGGCAGCTTCACTAACAACCCACTGCTTTTAAGGGCAGGAGGTCATCCTACACATTATACTTTAGTATGGGCTGAGCTGGCGCTACTCTGTCTTTAAAACTTAATACATATTAATGCAGATTTTTGTCTTACTTTACTTATGACCCTGCTGTTTTCATTAATGTTTTATGTTTCTTGTCTCCATATTTTTTTTTTTTTTTTTTTGCTGATGCAGAGAAAGAGATGACTTAATGGGTGCACTTGTTTCAGTAAGAAGGAACCTGAGTGAGATGCAGCAAAGGGAATCTAGTGCTTATGAACAAGTAAAACAAGCTGTGCAAATGACTGAAGAAGCCAATTTAGAAAAAATGAAGGTAAATTTGTAAGAGGATGGTATAGTTCTTCAGTATTCTTAACTGTCTTAAGTGCTAATTAGATTTGTTTCCACATCAACAAGACAATAAGCCCTCCAGGCCGTAAAACACTATATTTCATACCCAGATCACGTAGCTGTCTTGAAATAAAGGCTCATTTAAAATGTTTGATATTGTGATGGTCTTCATAAGACTGTTTAAGAGAAGTAGCATGATTCTGGAGAGGAAACCTTCTTAGTGATCTGAACACAGAACTTGACTATTTTAGTTCTAATTCAGGTTCTTAGACTGATATGCATTGTGGCCTCAGGCAAATAACTGAATCTCTCTGGGTATGTCTACAGTGGAATAACATACCTGTGACTGGCCTGGGTCAGCTGACTTGGGCTCACGGAGATCAGGCTGCAGCACTAAAAAATTGCAGTATAGATGCTTGGTCTGGAGCCCAGGTTCTGAGACCTTGTGTTTGTGGGCATTAATTGTTTAAAATGCATATAACTGTGTGAAGATGTAAAATGATATATAAATGTGATGTATGTATTACGCTTTTTTGGGCGGTATAAAATGTTTATGGTAAAATCAAATTTCTGATCTAGTGCTTATATTAAAACTAATTACTTTGTATAGGTGTCAATTTAATCTACATCAATTGAAGCTATTATCTTGATATGTAGTGCCATCTACTGTGTAATTAGTGAATTACTACTAAATCAGAACATTTTAATTAAATGACTTTGTTATTAAGAAAGAACAAGATTAACATAATGCTCCCACTGGGTATCAGTTGCTGTATTATTTATGGGACACTATAAAAGTGCATGTGTTCTTAAAAAAAGAATATTACCATAAAACTAGTTTCAGAGTTAATAAGGGGGAAATGATGATGAGAGAGGTACTGAATCACTATAGAGATATTTAAAGAAATAAAGCCCTCATTAACTAACAACATTAACTGTTAGTGACCAGGAGCCAGACTTCTAACGGTATCTACGTGCCTGAAGATGGAGTTAGGCCCAGGGTGCTTTTGAAAATTCCACTAGGTGGGTATCTGCATCTTTAGGTGCCTAAATACCTTAGTATCAGATTTTCAAAGTTGTAAATACATGTGTAGCAGGAATCAGTGACAGTCATTCATCAGTATGTGTAATACCCTACTAGAGACCTAAACTGTTTTTCAGTTTTGTTCCCTGCTCACAGAATTAAAATTTTACCTGGATTATTGGTTTCCTTATTTGTGCATCTACAATATCATCTGTGATATTTTATTCTCAGAGTTGCAATTGCATGTCAGTGGTTCTCAAATTATGGAGTGGGCCTCCCAAGGGAGACGCAGGAATGCGTCAAGGGAGGCATGAGCTGTGTGTTTTAAGA
This sequence comes from Trachemys scripta elegans, assembly GCF_013100865.1. Taxonomy (NCBI): domain Eukaryota; kingdom Metazoa; phylum Chordata; order Testudines; family Emydidae; genus Trachemys; species Trachemys scripta. Next base: position 68,722,161 of record NC_048300.1, on the reverse strand, counting down.
GCTCTGTCTGTCAGCCCCAGGCAACTGATGCTCATAAGGAAGGGTCATGCACACCCAGAAGGTGGGGATAAAGGGGACAGCTGGAGCCCCGCCACCTGCACTCTCCTCCTACCCCCTCCTTCACCAGGAGGCAGCTGGGGCTCCGGCTCTCCTTCCACCCCACCCCCAATTCCTCACCTGGAGGTGGCAGGGTTCCAACTGTCAGCCCTGGGGTGGCAGCAGCAGCGCAGAAGTAAGGGTGGTAATGGGGTGCTAAGTCTGCTGTGAAAAGTGATATTAATGAATATCACTTTTCACATTGCCACCCGTACTTCTGTGCTGCTGGTGGCATGGCACTGTCTTCAGAGCTGGGCACCTTCTCCACTCTGCCATCAGAGCTCGGTGGCGGCATATGTACTTGGGGGGAGGGGGAAGAAAGAGGGATGAATGACTACAGGCACAAAGAAGGGGGGCCCGATCAAATAAGTTTGAGACCACTGATGTATGTTAGTCATCTGCTTCTGGCAAAGAGAGCGCAGAACATTGTTTTTGTTCAAGCCATATATAAAATGACAACAGTCACTTTTTCTTTGGTTTTATTTTCTGTCTGAAAATTTGCTTTTTATTTTATTATAAGAAATACAGAAGATATTCTCCACCAGATCATATTCAATTTAACATAGGTCAGAAGTAGGGACTATTTTGGTTAGGCTGTCGATTAATTGCAGTTAACTCATGCGATTAACTTAAAAATTAATCGGAATTAAAAAAAATTAGTCAGTTTTAATCACACTGTTAAACAATAGAATACCAATTGAAATTTATTAAATATTTTGAACATTTTTTCTACATTTTCATATATTGTATTCTGTGTTTATAATTGAAATCAAAGTTTATATTATATTTTCACTGTAAAAATGATAAAAGAAATAGTATTTTTCAATTCACCTCATACAAGTACTGCAGTGCAGTCTTTGTCGCGAAAGTGCAATTTACAAATGTAGATTTCTTTTTGTTCTATAACTGCACTCAAAACCAAACAATGTAAAACTTCAGCGCCTACAAGTCCACTCAGTCCTACTTCTTGTTCAGCCAATCGCTAAGACAAACAAGTTTGTTTACATTTATAGGAGATAATACTGCCCTCTTATTTACAATGTCATCAGAAAGTGAGAACAGACGTTTGCATGGCACTTTTGTAGCCGGCATTGAAAGGTATTTATGTGCCAGATATGCTAAACATTCATATGCCCCTTCTATGCTTTGGCCACTGTTCCAGAGCACATGCTTCCATGCTGATGACGCTCGTTTAAAAAAATAATGCATTTAATTAAAGTTGTGATTGAACTCCGTGGGGGAGAACTGTATGTCCCCTGCTCTGTTTTACCTGTATTCTGTCATATATGTCATGTTATAGCAGTCTCGAATGATGACCCAGCACATCTTGTTCATTTTAAGAACACTTTCACTGCAGATCTGACAAAATGCAAACAAGGTACCAATGTGAGATTTCTAAAGATAGATACAGCACTCAACCCAAGGTTTAAGAATCTGATGTGCCTTCCAAAATCTGAGGGGGCCGAGGTGTGGAGCATGCTTTCAGAAGTCTTAAAAGAGCAACACTCCGATGTGGAAACTACAGAATCCAAATCACCAAAAAAGAAAACCAACCTTCTGCTGGTGGAATCTGACTCAAATAATGAAAATGAGTATGCATCGGTCAGCACTGCTTTGGATTGTTATAGAGCAGAACCCATCATCAGCATAGACACATCGCCTGGAACGGTGGTTAAAGCATCAAGGGACATGCGAATCTTTAGCGCATCTGGCATGTAAACATCTTGTGATGCTGGTTACAACAGTGCCATGAGAACACCTGTTCTCACTTTCAGGTGACGTAAACAAGAAGCGGACAGCATTATCTCCTTCCAATATAAACAAGCTTGTTTGTCTGAGCGATTGGCTGAACAAGAAGTAGGACTGAGTGGACTTGCATGCTCTAAAGTTTTACATTGTTTTATTTTTGAATGCAGGTTTTAAGTATTAAGATAACTGTCAGTTTGAGAAAGATACAGGTGTTAGGTTCTCAGTCTTTGGAAACATTTAGCATTTCTGTTGCTTATGGCCTCTTGCCCTGTTAGTTTTATTTATTCTTAACAGGGCAAAGATAATCTTTCTAGGTTGAAGCAAACCTGAGAGATGGATTTTAAACATAGAATTGAAGTGAGCTACTAATCTGATTAAGGGAAGCAGGGGATTTGTCAAGTACAAATTTCTTCTTGCAACATATTTTAGTCCCTTTTGTAAGGTTGTATTTTTATTTTGCTTCTATGTCCCTGTCTTGCTCAAATGGTGAAAAAGCTGTAGAGAAAGAAGTTTCTGATTCTTGAGATTTAGAGCTGAGCAAGTTCTTTGTTTTTTTCTGTGTATATAGTTAGTTAAAGTTTAGTATAGTATATTTGTTGGGGATTCCCCCCGGCCCGGCGCCAGGGCATGCAGTAGTCCCCAGGATTTAAGAACTGTGTGGCTTGCGCCAAGCGCATCCTAAGAGCGACCCACACTCGTCGTGTCTCAGGTGCCTGGGGGAGACCAATCAGAAAGATTGCTGTAAGATCCGCCATGAGTTCCGCCTGAGAACACTTAAAGAACAGGAACAGCGGCTGAAGGTGAGCCTCAAGGAGGCTGCCTTGCGCCCCCCAATCCGACCTGGGCTCAAGAGACCCGATTCTGTCAGTGTCATCTGCAGAGCGCCCCAGCGCCGTCCACATCTTCGGCGACGAAGAAGGACACCAGAGACGCCCGGCACCGCCATGGCTCCTCTCAGGGCCCATCGGACAGTAGGCACCACTCCCATTCATAGGTGCCCCAAAAGAAGAGAAAGCCGGACGACTGCTCTTCTCCGGCTAAGCCTCGAGAAGTGCGACCCCAGGCCGGCCACTCCTTGGCATCTCCTTCTGGGACTGTGTCAATTCCTGGCCAGGTGAGGCAGTCAAGTCCGGCCCCACCTTGATCCCCGGTGCCTACGCGGCAACTGCAGCTCCCATCAGAAGCATATCAAGCTGCCAAAGATCTCCTCCACCTGACGGCACCATTCTCGCCTGCCAGGGAGGAACCCTCGGCACCGACGGAGCCCCACTCTCCAGTGCATTTGAAAGGAAAGCTGGTTATAATGTCGAGGCACTATCCTTCGCCTTGTCCATCGGCACTCACACGCTCTGATAGAGAGCCTTCCCGAGCTCTCGACGTTCGAGGCACCAAGAATCAGCTCCTCCATGGTCTTCAGTGTCTGAGACCTTGGAGTCGGAGCCTGACTCCTACTGCTCAAGTAGGAGCAGGAGCCATAGAGCGAGGTCAGGCAGAGATAGAAGGGAGCAGCAGGTGTTGCCTCTGCACTGGCAGAACCTGCCTCAGTGGCCCTTCTGGACTCCCTGGGCTTACCACCAGGACCAAGGAGGAACCCAGGGCCCACGCTCAGCGACGTCTTCAGTCACCTCTGCCACTTTTGTGCCGCCTTCTGCAGTGCACCCAGCACCTACAGTCTCGACGCCCTTCCTGCCGGCACCGTCGTCAACTCCGGCACCGTGCCCGACTCCAACTTAGGCACCAATCTCCCATGCTTGCACTGTTGTCTACATCGACCTCGATGCAGGTACCTTTGGCACTGGTGCCTTCAAACGGTTCCTATTACCAATTTACTGTTCTTCTGTTCGGCCTATCAGCAGCACCTCAAGTATTCACCAAGTGCATGGCAGTCGTCACCGCCTTCCTGTGGAGACATCAGGTACAGTTGTTCCCATACCTCGATGATTGGCTGATCAAAGGCCGATCCAGGGCTCAGGTGGAAGATCAGGTGAAATTAATCAGAGCCGCCTTTGAGAATTTGGGCCTCCTACTGAACGAGGCGAAATCGACTATGTCCCCTGTCCAGAGGTTAGAGTCCATAGGGGCGGTCCTGGACTCAACTCAAGCCAGGGCATTCCTCCCGGAGGTGAGATTCCAGGCCCTCGACGCCATGATCCAGAGATTCAGGAAGTTCCCCACCATCACCGTGAGAAATTGTCTCAAACTGCTCGGCCATATGGCGGTCTGTACGTATGTGGTTCGGCATGCCAGACTCAGGCTGAGACCGCTACAGTCATGGCTTGCATCAGTGTACAGGCCTGCCAGGGACAGCTTGGACAGGATCGTGACCCTGCATCGCCCCATCCTCAACTTGCTCCTGTGGTGGACAGACGCTCAGCAGGCGTGCTCGGGAGTCTCCTTCTCCGCCCCACAGCCATCCCTGACGCTAATAACAGACACATCAGATTTGGGGTGGAGAGCTCATTTGGGGGTCCACAGGACTCGGGGCCTCTGGTCGCAGATGGATATCTGTCTTCACATCAATGTCAGAGAACTCAGGGCGGTATGCCTAGCGTGTCAGTCATTCCGCCCATATCTAGCGGGTCTGTGTATCAGTCATGAAGGACAATACGTCCGCGATTTTCTATATCAACAAACGGGGGTGCACACTCCTCTCCCCTGTGCCAGGAAGCCCTTAGGTTACGGGACTTTTGTATAGAACACTCAATCGATCTGCAAGCATCGTACCTTCCAGAACGAGCTGGCGGACCTCCTCAGCAGATCTTTTCTCAGCCACGAGTGGTCCCTTCGCCTGGACGTCACATCGCTCTTCCGGAGATGGGCTGTCCCCTGATCGACCTCTTCGTCACGCGACACAACAGGAAGTGTCAGCAGTTCTGCTCCTTCCAGAATCACAGTCCGGGCTCCACAGCGGACGCGTTCCTCCTCCATTTGGGGGGGGCGCTTCTGTATGACTTCCCACCCATACCACTCGCCCACAGAGTCCTGCTCAAGATCCGCAGAGACCCGGCTTCGGTCGTTCTCATAATTCCAGCATGGCCCCGCCAGCATTGGTACACGTCTCTCCTGGACATGTCCATGGGCCCCCCGATTACCCTGCCGCTCTTCCCAGACCTTCTCATGCAGGATCATGGGCGGCTCCAACACCCAAACTTGCAGTCGCTACATCTTATGCCCTGGAGGCTCCATGGCTAAATCTGTTTGAGATCTCATGTTCAGAACGAGTCAGACAGGTTCTCTTGGGCAGTAGGAAACCCTCCACTAAGGCCACTTACCTCGCAAAGTGGAAGAGATTTTTCAATCTGGTCAGCTCAGCACGACTTCTCCCCAGCGTTATCCTCAGTGCCTCAGGTTTTGGATTATCTTTTACACCTCAAGCAGGAAGACCTCTCCTTGTCCTCCATAAGAGTACACTTGGCCGCCATCTCGGCTTTCCATCCGGGGGTACAGGGCCACTCAGTTTTCGCTAACCCCCTGGTCAGTCGTTTCTTGAAGGGCCTTGATAGGTTGTACCTGCATGTCCGCCAACCGGTTCCTGCTTGGGATCTTAACCTGGTCCTCGGTAGGCTCATGAGACATCCCTTTTGAGCCTCTAGCAACATGCTCCCTGCTCTACCTCTTGTACAAGGTTGCGTTCCTGGTGGCTATCACCTCCGCCCGCAGGGTGTCTGAGCTCAGGTTCCTAATGTCCGAGCCACCCTACACCTTGTTTTGTAAGGAAAAGGTTCAGCTCAGGCCGCATCTGGCCTTCCTCCCCAAGGTTGTGTCGTAGTTCCACCTCAACCAGGACATTTTCCTTCCAGTTTTCTACCCTAAGCTTTATGCAAGTGGTAGGGAGCAGAGACTCCACACTCTTGATGTCCACAGAGCACTGGCCTTCTACATAGAAAGGACCAAGCCGTTCAGAAAGTCGGTACAACTTTTTGTCGCAGTAGCGGACAGGATGAAGGGACAACCTGTTTCAACTCAGCGCATTTCATCATGGATTGTGGCCTGCATTGCAGAATGCTACAATCTAGCAGGAATCCCAGCGCCCCCGATAATGGCGCACTCTACAAGAGCACAAGCTTCATCAACAGCTTTCCTGGCTCAGGTCCCCACACAGGAAATCTGCAGGGTGGCAATGTGATCGATACAGACTTTCGCTGCACGCTATGCAATCACTAGGCAGGCCAGAGATGATGTGGCCTTTGGTAGGGCAGTGCTCCAGTCAGTGGTCAGCTCCAACCCCGCCTCCTAAAATTTGCTTGGGACTCACTCGATTGGAATCGACATGAACAAGCACTCAAAGAAAAAAAAATCGCTTACTCACCCTCTCGTAACTGTTGTTCTTCAAGATGTGTTGTTCATGTCCATTCTAATACCCACCCTCCTACCCTTCTGTCAGAGTAGCCAGCAAGAAGGAACTGAAGGGGTGGCGGGTTGGCAGGGCTATATATTAGGCGCCACGAGGGCGCGACTCTAGGGGGCACCCAAGCTCACCCGACAGATGCAGCTAAGGGAAAAAACTTCCGGCCAACATGCACGTGTGCGCGCATACACCTGATTGGAATGGACATGAACAACACCTCTCGAAGAACAACAGTTACGAGAAGGTGAGTAACCGTTTTTACTTGCCACCAACTTATGACTTGCACTTTAGTCAGTTAGCCCAATATTTTAATCAGCATATACATCCTGAAGCTGGAATTTCAATAAATGGCCTCTTTCCTCAGCATCATTTATGAGAAATCTGAACATCAGAAGAATAATTTGCCCTTTCAGCCCTCTACTTTGCCAAATTGCTTCTGTGGCTCTACTCAGCCTTTTGCACCTAATACTTCACTTTAGTAAGAGAGTAGACCACTGTAATGAAGTATGGAATGCAGCTACAGTTCATTGGTGTCTACAAGGAACCAAACATTGACAGAAAGTTTTCCTTGATAATCTTGGGTGTGAAATGCACACAGAATTCTTAAGCACAGGTCCTATCAGGAACAGACTTTTGAGAGAGGGACAGACATCTATAAAACACAAATTACTCTGGAAAATCCCATCAACTTTATTATAGGTTCTAAACACAAGTGAAATGACTATTTTATTGTTGGACAACCAAGTTGTCTTTGGACATGTAGTCTTTTAAAGATAATGTGTGTGTGTGTGTGTGTGTGTATATACATGATCTCATTTTGTAAATCCTGTTTTATTTTTTTGTATGCCAATACACACGCAGAGGTATCTTTACACAGCCATGATCCTTTGTTTTAATAGCCAATTAGTTCTTCCGAAAGCATTAGACTAGAATGTCAGGCTTGTTCTACTTAATGCCTCGTTTTGGAGGAATGTTTATTTCCTGTCCTACATCTAAATAATGGAATGCATTCTAAATTTCATATTTCCAAAGGCTCTAGTCCAGTGTGAACAGCTGAAAAGTGAGATGGAAAGACAGAAAGATCGCCTTGAAAGGGAGCTAATTGCCCAACTAGATAAGAGGGCCGGTGAAAAAGAAGCCCTGCGAGAAGAAATGAAGAAAGAAAGAGAGGACTTGGCATCAACGGTAACACTAGTAAATTTTTTTTTTCTCAATCTGTATGTGGCTAAGGAACATGCAATGTTTTTCTATCAATAAGCTAGATACAGTAAAACTACTGTATGGATTTGTAAACGGAGTAAACAGAAACTTATTTCTGACTCAGCATTAAAGTGATTATTTAAGACAGAGGTTTATCTTTTGCAAATAGTACATATTAGATTTCACTGTGTAATTATGGCTGTACTTTAGAACCACAGAGTATACACTCAAGACTGTCAAGAGAAATCTTGGGTCCTGGTATATCATGTCCTCTGGGGCCTCACCTTCTTCCATTTCATCCCAGTTACAGATGTTTTGGGAGCCCCACTGAGCTCAAGGCCCAGGTATATTTGTCCCTCGTTTCCTCCCCACATCAGCACTGTATGCACTCCAACATAAATATCGCCTTATAAACAAGCACTTCATAATTTTCACTATTATTGAAGCTTAGCTTCTCATGATGCTCTATATTGTCTTATTTAGACTGATCACTGCTTTGAGGACTTGCAGTCTTCTAATATCGTTTTGACGTGCCATGCATGCCTAAAACAATATGCTAATAATACTGTGATTTTTATAGTTGGTAATTAGGGTTAGTTGCTGGGTGTCTTTGTAGAAAAATTATGATTATACTAGTGATAACTGAAATGGAAGATTTCTTTTGAAAAATAGAAATTAAGTACCAGGAAAATACTTTATTTGTACTATGCATTAAATTGATCTTTTCTTGAATTTGTTGTATTAGTTCCCTAACAAGTGATTTGTTAGAGGAACAATCTGGCATGGGTCCATAAATCAGGTAGATATATAATGGCTGAAGTGTAGTTGTGAATACATAACCTTCTAGGTCCAGCTTTTGACTTCCTATAACGTTAACCTAGAACTGTCAGGCCCTATTATTTCCACTTACATTAGGCAGCTTCAGGGCTAAACAGCTCAAGGGCTAACAGCTTTGTTTTATTGTTACAATGTTTTTTTTTTTAATCATTCAGCAAAATATTAACTCAACTATATTGTTTGAAAAAATGAAATTGTAATTTTTGAACATACTGAGTTGGCTTTTGTTTACTGCTACACTGCATTTGCTTTTAGTTATAGTGGTGAGATTTTTGCCTCAGTTTAGGAATTAATTTAAGTAAATCTATAGTCACAGGTGAGTTTCTGTAACTGTTTTTCTCTCTCGGCATAAGATAGTTCTCCTTGCTACCAGTTAGTCAAAATCAGAGTCTAAGTAAGTGATAGGTAAGTAGATGTTATCTAGGCTGCAGGAATAGAGAATCTGTTGCTGCTGCTTTGAGAAGATGCAGCCATGTATTCCACTTGTGTATGCGTGTGCCCAGCGCATCAGAGCTGGTGAATTTTGCCTAGAAGTACTGTACAGGGGTGGCATTGTGCTTCATGGCTATAGACCTTCCCCTGTCTACATTAGGTGGTGCCACCCTGAGCCCTCTCAGTTCCGTCTGACTGCCCATGGCTGGAGTTGGAGAACTAGGTGATCTTAACCTCACAGTCTCTCACCAGTTTAGTGTATGGGTGGGTGGGTTTTTTCTTGTTGTATGTAGTTAGTACCCTTAGTATTAGTTAGATTGGTGTTAGTTGTATTTAGATAAGTATTCCTCTATGATGCCCTCACAGGGGTTTAAATATTGTCTGTCATGTGAGGGGAGCAATCCCCACATGCAATGCTTGCTGTGCTTGCATGAGGCTTATGTTGAGGAACAGTGTTCAATCTGTAGATTGTTCTTGAAATGGACTCGGGTGGCTAGGGACCCTTGTCTAAAGCAGCACCTGCTTGAATAGGCCATGAGGCCTACTATAGCACTGGGGCCCTCACTGATTGCAGGTTCCCCTCAGGTTCCTAGAGTGCTGCTGCTTTGCACTCTGGAATGTGCACCTCTCCAAAGAGATGGAAGAACATTCCCCATCTAGTGTGCTGAGAAAAAGGTCACACAAGACCACTCCAGATCTTGTGGGTACTCTTCCTCCTACCCCAGGAAGACTTTAGACTGGCACAGGTTTCATGGGGGTGCCTCTAACCATTACCCAGTACAGAATAGGGAGGTTAGAGCTCTGCGCCGTTGACTCTGGTTCTGGCTTCAGGGTGTTCGTTGAGTCTGGTACTGATGAAGGTGATGCCAACGTTGACTTATTTCTGTCAGTGGCATACCTGGTGGCTACAGTCCTTCGGTCCAGGACTTTGCCAGGGCTGCATCATTTACAGCCCCATTGGGTGAATGGGCTGCTGAACCCATAGGTCCGTTGGCACTACACTCTGATATTCCCCTTCCACGGTTTGCGGAAGCAAGGCTGGTACTGGGCTCGGTGCGAGGGACCTTGCCCTGGGGAAACTCCTTGGCACTGCTGCAATCAGTACCACCGATAGACTCCTAGACTTTGTCAGAAGGGACCATCCTGATCATCTAGTCTGACGTGCACATTTCAGGCCACAGAACCTTACCCAACCACTCCTGTAATAGACCCATAACCTGTGGCTGAGTTACTGAAGTCCTCAAATCATGATTTAAAGACTTTGAGTTACTGAGAATTCATCATTTATACTAATTTAAACCTGCAAGTGACCCGTGCCCCATGCTGCAGTGGTAGGCGAAAAACCTTCAGCGTCTTTGCCAATCTGACTTGGGGAAATTTCTTCCTGACTCCAAATATTGCAGTCAGTTAGACCCTGAGCATGTGGGCAAGACCCACTAGCCAGATGCCCGGGAAAGAACGTCAATGTGGCAGCTCAAATTCAGCACCACCTGCTGCTTCAGCACCACTGATGACTTTGGGGTTGACACCGCCAGTGTACTTGGTGCCAACAGTACCACTTTTATCATCGGTGCTGGTCCCTGGCTCATTCTGGGTTATGGATGAGTCAGACTGGTTACTTGCGCCTCAGGAGTGGCTGTACCTTTATCCCCAGAATCCCGAAGCTCCTCAGTGTTGAGATCGGGATCTTCCTTCTTCTGCTCTCCATCACACCGACTCACATCAGGGACTGTTTATGGAGCATTACCAGGGGATGATTGGCATTCATCTCACAGTCACAGCTGGGGCCCCTGGCCACCAATGCCCTATCCTTATCAGTGACCTCCATGGAATCCATGGGACACTGCTCAATCACAGAGGTTGCACTTCTCAGCTCACTCTAAGGTGAGATCGGGCAGATCAGTGGTGGGAATTATTGACCTACTGCAGGTTCAGGTACCAGTGAGCCTTCCCTGTGCGGAATCCATGGAGCTGCCCCCTTCCAGCTTCACCAGTCCAGTTAACCTCCTACTCTTCATCCCCAGATGATGCAGCAGTGTCTGGCTCTTCCTGTCCTCCAGTAGCAAAGGATTTTAAGGCCTATCAGGACCTTTTGCAGAATGCAGCTGCTTCCTGGGCATTCAAGTGGAGTTTCTGCAGAAGACTCATAAGTTAATGGATATCCTGAAGCTGTCTGCTCCTGGGAGAGTAGTCCTCCCTATCAACAATGCACCCTAGACCATACCGGCTTCAGTACCACCTACTGCAAAGCATATGCAGAAATGCTATTTTGTCCCAGTGTAGCAGGGCTTTTGCTCCCATCTGCCCTCAAATTCCCCAGTCGTAACCACAGTGAACAATAGAGATGTCCGGGCAGGTTTAAGTCCACTCTGAAGGACAAGGTCTCCAAAAGGACAGATTTAGTAGGCAGCTCTCCTGTGTGCTTTTCCTCTGATCCCAATTGTTCCATAACTCGCCCTCAAGCTGAAAGTGGTTTGGGCCAAGCTCATCCTCGCTGCCCGAGCATGGCTGAGGGCAGTACTGGTTTTCTGACATTCTCATGCTGTCGATTCAGCTTCCCATATCCCTTCCTCTCCATCCCAACCTGTTTACACAGATTCATGGCCACAGTCTGCATCCTGCATTCGGCTCCCTACATCTCGCAGCATTGCTGCTCCGTGATTGAACGAGGAGGAAGAGCAACATTCAGCAGCTGTTCAACAGGTCCTACAAAGCCCCCTATCGGAATGTCCTATTCAGCAATGTGGATACATTTTTCAGTGTGGTCTTTGGTCCGTGGAGTTCAGCCCATACTAGTTAATATACAAGACATCTTGAAGTATTTACTGCATCTTCAGTCGCTGGGTCTTAGGCTTGGTTCGTTGAGGGCGCATCTAGTGGTGATCTTAGCCTTTCATCCATTTATGGAAGATCAGTGTTTTCCAATGCCATGGTGGTAAGATTGTTGAAAGGAATCCTTTGTTTCCATCCACTGGTGCGGGAACCGGTTCCCTTGTGGGACCTTAACACTGTTATAGCACCTATCTTGGGATCTCCATTCGAGCCTCTGGCATCTTGCCCCTTTCCTCACCCTATGTCAAAAATCTGCATTCCTCATGGCAATAACATCTGCGAGGAGTGTAGGAGAGTTGCAGGCTTTGCTGGCAGAGCCTCCTTACTTGCAGTTCTCTGACATTGTGTCCACAACTGAAATTTGTGTCTAAAGGGGTCTCTCAGTTTCATTTAAACCAGGCGGTATACTTACCTGTGGGTTTTTTTGTTTTTTTTCTCCCTAAGCCACATTAATCTACAGAGGAGCAGTATCTGCACATATTGAACATCAGACAATGTCTGGCCTTTTATGTGGACAGGACTAAACCCCATATGAAGGGATAGGCAGTCTCCTTACAGATGATCTGTAAGTGGGTAACTTCCTGCATCAGAGCGGCATACAAAACAGCTTTGAGTGCAAGCTCATTCTATGAGAGCACAAGCTAAGTCAATAGTGTTCTTAAGTGACATCTGCATAATGGATATTTGCAGGGCTGCCATGTGGTGGTCAATACATATGTTTACAAACCATTGCTCCTTTACCGTGGCATCCAGAACAGATGCAAACTTTGGGAAGGCGGTCCTGCAGTCCTTGTTTAAATAGGCTGTGAGTCCCATCCCTTAGGTTTCAGAGTAGCAGCCGTGTTAGTCTGTATCCGCAAAAAGAACATCCCTTCCCATCCCTTAGGGAAACTGCTTGAGTCACCTAACTGGAAAACATGGCTGCATCTACTCAAAGAATGAAAATGGTTACTTACTGTAGCTGTGGTTCTTAGAGATGTGATGCAGATATGTATTCCATAACCCATTCTCCATCTCCTCTGCATCAGAGTCTAGTCTCTGGGCATTTGATGTGAAGGAACTGAGGGGGGTTGGGGAAGCAGCACCTCATATAGTCAGGGGAGAGGCATAAGCGCTGCTCCTCTACAGATACTGGTAGGCAAAATTCTACACTTCAACATCATTACGCACATTGAAAAGTCCTGTAGAGTAGTTTGGCTGACTGAAAATATTTCAGATGTTTACTTGAATCACTTTAAAATAATAACTTTGCTGTTCTAATCATTCTGTAGTCCTTATGCAAGTAAAGCCTGCATTTCTTGCTCACTCAAAATTCCTATTGCCTTAAAATCAAGTTTTGATGTGAAGGAATGCAGCATTGGGTCCACTGTACTTAGTTGGGCAAAATTCCTATTGCTTTCAAGGAGTAAAGACTGCAGAACTTAGCCCTGTATAATGTTTCTGGTTAATTCACTATAGTGTTTCTCTTTCTGCAGGTGATGGTTTTGTCTCAGAATGTGGCGACACTGGAGGCTCGGTTAGAGAGAATTACAAGAGAGAAGAACTCGATAGCTAACCAGCTAGAGGAAGCCCAAAACCAACTTACCTCTCAGGAGATGGAAGTTAATAAGGTAGAGAGAATCTCAAATGAGTATTTGCTTGTTACCGTGGTTTGAAAGATCACATGGTGAGAGATGCTTAGTACTGTGTATTTTCTATAAACATATTTGAAAAGACGGTATTGATAAATTTGGCTTTCTGAAAAAAAACACTTGTATTATGAAAATCTGGTGCATGATGTTGTGAACCAATATTCTTTCCTCTTTAACATAGTTTAAGGGGTTAAATAGTCTAAAATAAATATTTAACATTAACATTTATGTCATTTTGAGGTTCCATGTTTAATTGTCTCAAAAATTTGCAGATCGCGTTTACAACCTTGCATCACATCTGAGAGTCAAGCTTTTATTTTTTTCTGGTCCATGCAAAATTACTTAACTATGCAATCAACATTTAATTAATAATTCTGTTGATACAGGGGATAGAACAGGATTCAACTCATTCTTCCATAGCTGTTTTGGCTGCGCAATGCTAAAATGAGTAAAGAGTAGCACAAATTTATTTTGGGGTTAAAATTCAAAACTTTTTTTTTATTTTATTTTATTTAGACTTTCTGTTCAGTATAGTTCTTTGTAATACTAGTGCTAGTTTTATGCATTTTAAGAAGACATCTTTCTGCTGTTTAGGTCGAATTGTATTTGTATACAAATACAATCCTGGTTTAACTTGAAATCCCCTGTTTTGGTGGTCCTTGCCACCTACATACCTTTCAGTCTTCTCAGGCTCAAATGTGGGATGCATTGTATGTCCCAGAATGAGGGAGACCAAAAAAAAATTCAAGCAGAAAAAATAAAATACTGTAGGATCAATTTACTTTAGTGTAAATCCTATAGCTTCAGCATCATAATTCTTTATTTTGATGTAAAAAGTTTTCAGCAATAAAGGTGAGGGGACACCAAATTTGTTTAGAATATAGATGATTTTAGTACTAAAATGAGTGATATCTGTTGAAATAGACACTTGAGATATGTGCCTGCCCTCTAAACCCAAGGCCAGAGAGGGCTTCTCAACAGCTAGCTCAGGGGTGGGCAAACTACAGCCCGCGGGCTGGATCCGGCTACTCGAGGCTTAGGATCTGGCCCCCAGGATTGCCCCTCGTGGCGCCGTGGGCCGTGCACCGCTTTCAGATGCAGCCAGCACCACGTCCCTGCGGCCCCCGGATGGGGGGGCAGAGGGCTCTGTGCATTGCCCTTGTCTCCAGGCACCGCCCCCCGCAGCTCCCATTGGCCAGGAACAGGAAACTGCAGCCAATGGGAGCTTTGGGGGAGGTACCTGGAGGCGCGGCAAGGGCAGCACACGCAGAGCTCTTCCCCTCCCTTCCCCCTACCCCAAGGGCCGCAGCGCTTCCTGGAGCAGCGCGGTGTGGGGCAAGGGCAGGCATGCAGGGACCCTGCCCTGGCCCCGGTGTGTGCTGCTGCCATCCTGGAGCTACTTTAGGTAAGCGGTGCTGGGCAGGATCCCCAACCTGCCTGCACCCTGCCCCCAACTCCCGGCCCTAAGCCCCCTGCCTGCACCTCGTTCCTCTCCTGCACCCCAACTCCCTGCCCTGAGCCCCCTGGTACACCCCGCACCTCTCCTGCACCCCTGCCCTGAGCCTCCTCCTGCATCCCAACCCCCTTCCCTAAGCCCCCTCATGCACCCCTCCTCTGCCCCAATCCCTTGCCTTGAGCCCCTTCCTGCACACCGCACGCTCTCCAACACCCCGCACTCCCTCCTGCACCCCAACCCCCCTGCCCCGGCCCTGCATACAATTTTCCCACCCAGATGTAGCCCTAGGCCCAAAAAGTTTGTCCACCTCTGAGCTAGCTGCAGTTTCTTGGAGCAATTTGCTCTGTTGGCCACTAAGAGGCACTGTAGCATGAGCTTCTGGTCAGCTTTTCCTCACTTCCCATTCCTCTAGCTGCCCCCATGGATTCCTCAGCTCTATGTGCTGCATATTGAGAGGTGGAATGGGAGGCAGTGTTTTTCCTCCTCAGCTGGGAAGAGGAGAAAGAAGCCTGTCTTATAGTCTCCCTTCTGATGAAGAGGAGGCAGAAAGGCAGAGTTGGTAACTCTTGGCATTGTATTGAATTTCAGTATTTTTTTTTTCTCATCTCCCATGGTTTGGCATTAAATTCTTGAGCATCTCCCCCCTCCCCCCACCTCCTTTTTTTTAAAAGACCATTTCCCATTACTTTAAATGGGACTGAATTCTCAGGCTGACCTTGGTGAACATTCCCTACATATTTTGAATGAGGAGGTGAGGCTGTTTTTTGTAAAGAGGACCATCATGTCTCATCGTTTGCAGGAGGACTGAAGCCAGTTGGCCCCCAGAAGTTAGGTTTTCCTATATGCTGCTATTATTTTTTATTTATTTATTTTTTTTTTAAAGAGATCACTGGGAAGAGACAGGAATAGGATGGATAGGGGAATTTGGGTGGCAGAAGAAGACTGAAAGAAGAGAGACTGGGGAAATGAAGGGAAAATATAGAGGGCAAATTAAGAAAAGGAGGCTGTACGTGGGGGAGGGAGTATAGAGAAAAATGTGAGTGGGTGTTACACTGTGCCTCCGTTGCTACCCAGTGAACTGCACAGTGACTGGTCAGTTCATATGGTTTCACACTCACAAACACACACCAGGTTATCTTTCACCCAGGTGTGTATTTATTCTTTTCTTACATAGTAACACAGTGTACTGCAAGCTTACAGGCAGGGGAGGCTTCCCTGCAGACCTCACTCCTCAACCCAGGCTTACCCTGTGAGCCGCTTACTGAGCCTCCGTTTGAGCTTCTTGCTTCTAGTTCCTGGTCCTTCCCCTTACATTCTCCCAATTACCTCATTAGCCCAGTGATTACCACTCAGGTACTCTCACTCCCCTAACAAAAAGTACCTAATTTACTGCAGCTTCAGCTGGAGTTATGTCAGTGATCAGGGTACTGCTGGTAATGCCCTTTCACTGTGGGTTACAGAGGGAATGAGGAGGAGAAAGGTAGATTGAGAGGGAAAGAATGGCAACTCCCACCCCTGAAGTGTTAGGAGAGCGTAAGTAGAATCCCCTGTAAGGAGCCGGGGGATAACATTTTTGTGTGTGCATTTAAGGTTGAATTGTTAACCTGAAATGGTCACACAGAAATTGGGGGCCATTGTTTTAGATGGGGAAGGAGAGACGCAGATCCTGTCCAAAACCTCTGCTTTTTGACATCAAACAGGGCCCACTAAACCCTTGGATAGTGAATATGGAAGAAGACAGACCTGCTCCCAAAATGTAGAGAGGGGAAGAGCAAACACTTCCTCTGGCCGTGTAAATTTGTGATAGATTGAGGTAGGAGACAACACAGAGAACATCATCAAATGTTTTGGTCTGGAAGAGGTCAGGATCCAGAATGGAATATAAGTTATCTTTCTGAAAACGAATTCTTTCTGTCTCTCCACCCAAAATAAGTCCTTTGGATGCTTTTTTGGCTTTTTCAGTGTCCGTGTATACATTTGAATAAGTTGTTGCTGTTAAGGAACTAGTGTTCAATCTCTTAATGAGAATATAGTGGTTTCAGTACAACTTTGAAAATCATTACAGTGCAATCTCAAGATTTTCATTCCTACCTGGAGGGAAAAAATGGCAAAACAGGAAATCATGCTCTGGAAATGTAACACATCCTTTAATTTTAGCATTTGAAAGTGTGATCCTAGAATATCTTTGGATTTAAAAAGAGAATGGAAGAAAATTTAATAACCAGCAACTGTAGTTTAAATGTATTTAGTAGCACATATATTGACAGCATAAGTATTTTACAAAATCTTGATCCAAATATAATTGTATCTAGCAGGCACTGCATATTTCAAAGTTAATGACAATACAAGGGTTCCAGATCCACCTTTTTATATAAAAAACATTTACCATATGTAGCCTTAAAATATCTGTAAATAAAAATGTGCTGGATTCAAATGATCTCTAGGGGGCACCAAAAGATCTAATTACAAACATTAAACTGTGGGTTCCACAATCTACAGATCATGTTGTCTGTGTAATCTAACAGGTGTGTGGAGAAATGCGTTTTCAGTTGAATCAAACCAAAATGAAGAAGGATGAGGCAGAAAAGGAGCACAGAGAGTACAGAACAAAAACTATAAGGGAGCTTGAAATTAAGGACCAGGTAAGAGATGATACTGCCATAACTTTGCAGTTATTAGAAACATAAGTAGGGTTATTTCTGCAGTTGGAATGATTCATTTTTCTGATACTGGTCATTTATTACTGTTATGTGGATTCTAAACTAATGGCAAAAAGCCAGCTATTACTATTAAAGAAATGCCTCTTGCCTGCCTTATCCTTGTTTTCAGCCCTAAAAAGGTGCAGTATTACCTAATACTCATCATATTCTTCATATACAGTGTATGAACACATATGATAGGCTCAATATGTATGAAATCTATGTAATATATACATATGGTTATACATCTCACTCATAAACACATAAAATGCATATGCATACAAAGCAAGACAAAACATAAACAAGGATAAAGTTTGAAGTATATAAGGCATAGTATATAATTTCTTTACCAATTTCTCTAAAGATTCAAGTTCAATTGATTTTTGTGATTCATAGAAAAGTTTCAAAGAAACATTTTATGCAAATATACCACTAAGAATTAATTGTTGGTAAGTTAAAGATGAGTTTGTATTACTTACAAAACTAGTGTATGCCTTGCAAGTAGACTGAGAAGACATCCCTTATTAGCAAAATTAATATTAGGGTGTACTGCAGCTTACTTCACTAATAGTTCAAACAGCTTTTATGTTGCATTTTTTTGAAATCTCCCTCTTTTCAATGTGACTCACCAGTTCAAATTTTCAGTGTTCAAACTTCCAATTCTTGTTTCATGAGATGACGTATACATGACTAGAGATTGGCAGTATGTTCTGAATACACAGAAAAGTGTTTACGTACGTTATATTTCAGTGTGTTTAAATTTTAAATACTACTTACAGCTGTTTATCCAGCATTTTAAAACTTTTTTTTTCCTTTTCAGCAAGTGAACAAATCAGTTCATCTGAAAGGAATATATGCAGGAAAAATGTAGTGTTATGAATTAAAAAGATATTTTCTTTAATAGTGCTACAAAACCTTGAAAAGTAGCCACAGAAAATTTCTAACCATTAACTTTTTTTAAAAAATGTATCTTAACTCAAAATTGAAACAATACTAAATGAAATTATAATCAAAAGACATATTATGTATTGTTTTAAGTTTTATATGTTTACTAGTTAAAATAATTCTTTTAAACTTATTTACTATATCAGATTATACAGCACAGCAATACAAGGGCCTTGTAAGTTTTTTCACTAGATCCTTATGGTCTAAGAACACTTGAAAAACAAAAATACAGGCTCATCTTCTGTCTTGACAGATATCTCAAATAAGAGAGTTGGCATAGTCTCGGCATTCTAATGAACTAGGAAATGTGCAATAGAGTATTCAAAGAAGAATCTTGCATTGAAAGTTTCATTCTGCAGCCTTCCCCAAGGTTAATTTTTTTGATGAACTAGACAATGTAACAAAATATTTAAGTTTACGTTTAGGATTACTTGTGCTTTACCATTATGGGGATAATTAAATGTTAAAAATGGTAATTAGCACTCTGGTACATTTTAAAAGGAGGGGTTGTTCCATGAAGAGTAACATACCATGTTTAGGTTTTCAAACGTTTTTTAAGGAAATGATTGCTGGATTCTAGAAAACCAACTGTATGTGTTTAAATAATCATTGTTCTTGGTATTTACTAGTCTTTTTCTAGGTTAGGTTTTTAATAACACTAGTAATCAGCAAAGCTCTATATGCTGAATAATATTCGAAACTACATAAAGCAATCTATGATAGTGAGATAAGTGTAGCTATTTTGCTTTGATAAATGTAAGAGGTCATTAAAATTCTTATTGTAAATAAGCTGTTCTTATTTTACATTTAGTTTCATGTTTAGAAAAGAAAAATGTAATGTCTCATCTTATGGATGGCAAAGCAGCAATTGTTCTTTGGTTTCTCAGCCGTGACCTGACCTTCTGGCTAAGAGACAGAGTTGATACCTTCCTTGGACACCATCTGTTCATAATAAATATATATTTAATTTTTAAACATGGACGGTGGGTCACTTAGCTGATATATTAGTATCTTATTTTACTTTAGTATGTTTTCTTTGAAATTGAGAAGAAAGTTGTAATTTCTTATTGTCCTTATTGAAAATTAGTTTAACATTCCATCTAATCAAAATATAATTTCTTAATTTATCGACAACATAATCAAGTTTTTTACGAAGTAGAGATTTTAAATAATTGGCTTAATGTACCCAGGTATGGTGGAAAAGTAATTTCTATATGTTCCTATTTGTACATATGGCTATTAAATATGTTCTCTTCTGACCAAAGTCCACACTTCTAATGGCTTGTTGAAGAGAAATTAAAATGAATTTAGGAAGAGAAAACATGATTAAGTTTCCGTTTTCTTTCTTTTCCCCTCTCTTTCACCCTCTACTGGGATTTAGGTCCTGTTCTAGGTGTACTTTGTACGTATTACATTCATGTGAAGTGTTAACATTGTAAAATATACAACCAAGACACATTTTGTTTTGTATACTAACCTGCTGCACCACCTTATCTGAAAATCCGTAGTATGAACATTATGATCCTATGGTATTTTAGGGTTCTGAAAAAACAGAATTTTATGGCAAGTATACCTGAGGGCATGTACACACAAAAATTGTACTATTTTAATTTTACCACTATTGTTAAAATCCAACCCCCCGCCTAATTTGTATTTATACTGGTATAATGGTGCTTTATACCATATAGCTTATTCCTTTTAAGGGACCTTTATACCAATATAACTGGGTCCACACTGGGGGGTGTACCAGTATAACTCTATTGGTTTAAAAAAAAAATGACACCCCCTCCCCAAACTGAAATGCAACATTATACTGGTATGAAGACCATATGTAGACCAGGCCTTAATGTATGGCAGAAGATTTTTGCATA
This sequence comes from Trachemys scripta elegans, assembly GCF_013100865.1. NCBI lineage: Eukaryota > Metazoa > Chordata > Testudines > Emydidae > Trachemys > Trachemys scripta. The sequence continues at coordinate 68,702,065 of NC_048300.1, read as the reverse complement.
TTTAATGCAATATAGACTTCACTTTTTAGTACCTTCCATGGAATTTGAGGTATTATACAATACATTTAATAATAAAATAATTTGTACACAGCTAATGCAGTATAATGGGAAAAGTACTTTAGACACACTGTGAGTTCAGGTTTCAGAGTAGCAGCCGTGTTAGTCTGTATCCGCAAAAAGAACAGGAGTACTTGTGGCACCTTAGAGACTAACACATTTATTTGAGCATAAGCTTTCATGGGCTACAGCCCACTTGTTCGGATGCATAGAATGGAACATATATTGAGGAGATATATATAATACACACATATATAGGATGAAAAGGTGGGAGTTGTCTTACCAACTCTGAGAGGCCAATTAAGTAAGAGGGGAAAAAAAGCTTTTGAAGTGATAATCAAGATAGCCCAGTACAGGCAGTTTGATAAGAAGTGTGAGAATACTTACATGGGGAGATAGATTCAATGTTTGTAATGGCTCAGCCGTTCCCGGTCTCTATTCAAGCCTAAGTTGATTGTATCTAGTTTGCATATCAATTCAAGTTCAGCAGTTTCTCATTGGAGTCTGTTTTTGAAGCTTTTCTGTTGCAAAATTGCCACCCTCACGTCTGTTACTGAGTGACCAGACAGGTTAAAGTTCACCTGCACATCTACCAATGTGATATATGCCATCATGTGCCAACAATGCCCCTCTGCCATGTACATTGACCAAACTGGACAATCTCTACGCAAAAGAATAAATGAACACACATCTGACATCTGGAATCATAACATTCAAAAACCAGTAGGCGAACACTTTAAATCTATTTGAGAAATCTTATTTGAGAAATCTGTACAAAGTGTTTTTCATTTTTACTTATTGTTTATTTGATTTTTTTCCAATAAATAAAAAGTTAAAAACAAAGCCAAATCCTTAGTGAGACTGATAAACTATAGGAAAGCAATCTTTTAGGATTGGCTTTAAAATTAGACCTAGCATTGTCCTGAGAGAGAAAATGAAGAACTGAGTTCCAGATCTGCGGCAGAATGAAAGGTTCAAAACCCAGAGGACTTAAACGAAGGAATAGGAGGCTCGTGGATCTAGGCTTCAGAGCCCAAAACAGTATATAAAGGAATTGGGAGAGCATTGACCTGCATGGGCTAGATCAGAGGTGGGCAAACTAAGGCCCGCGGGCCACATCTGGCCCACAGGACCGTTCTCCACGGCCCCTGAGCTCCTGGCCCAGGAGGCTAGCCCCTGGCCCTTGCCCTGCTGTTCTGCCTCCCCCGCAGCCTCAGCTCAGTGTGCCACCAGCGCAATGCTCTGAGCGGTGGGGTGGTGAGCTCCTGGGGCAGTGTAGCTGCAGAGCCCAGCCTGACCTGGTGCTCTGTGCCACACAGTGTGCGGCTGGCTCTAGCTGGGTGGCGTTGGTTGCCTGTCATGGTGCAGCCACCCTGCCAGTTACTCCAGGCAGCATGGTAAGAGAGCAGGGGAAGGGGGTTGGATAGGGGTTGGGGCGGTCAGAGGGCAGGGAACATGGGGGTTGAATGGGGGCAGGAGTTCTGCGGGGGGGGTGGATGGGGCAGAGGTTCTGTGGGGGCAGTCAGGAATGAGAAGAGGGGTTGGATGGGGCAGCTTGGGGCATTCAGGGGTTGGGGTTCCGGGGGGGGGGCAGGGGACAGGGGGAAGGGGGGGGGGGGGGGGGGCGGGGGCGAGAGGGGGGGGCGGGTGTTGGATTGGGGGTGGGGGCTGTGCCACGCCTGCCTGTTTGGAGAGGTACAGCCTCTCCTAACTGGACCCTCCATACAATTTCTGAAATCCAATGCGGCCCTCAGGCCAAAAATTTTGCTCGCCCCTGGGCTAGACCCAGTTGAAAGATGTACATGTTTCAGCATTTTTGTAAATAATAAAAGGCACCTATGTTGTATAGTGATTATTCAACAAGAATCTAGGATGGGGAATGGAATTGTGTATGAGAAAGCGTTTTGAAAAGATATTTATAGAATGTTTTACCTGGTAGGCCGTAAAACAATCACTTAATGTAATCTAGTTTAGAAAGTACGGATGCAAGGTTTACTAACTCTGCATAGGCCAATGTTTAGACGTGTTCATGAAATGTTAAAAGGAGGATCTGATATAAGGGCTAATATAACTTTCCAATAACAGACCAAGATCAAGGACTGATTAATTTAAATTCATTTTTTTGAAGCAGTATTACCAACTTCAAGTGATTAAAAAAAATCATGAGCCTAAAAATTACTAGATTTTAAAATAATATATTTTGTGTTTTTTATTTACCTTCTGGTTTTTGAGCCTGTAGGAGTCATGTTCTCAAGCTTTTCTCTGCATCCCTGAGGACTAGCAACTTCTTTTCCCCCAAATAAAAGCTGAGATTTTCATGTAACCACTAGACTTCACAAGATGGGGCTTTACAAAAATCACCAGATGGGATGAGAACCTCAGTAAAATGGGAAGAGTTGACAACCTTGACAAAGTTAGGCTAGTACTATATATTGTGTATGTATGTATTTAAAACCAGTATAGCTATTGTGATTTTAGTCAGAGATGTAATGATTCCATTAGCTGGGCAGACAAGAGTGTGCTTTAGCCACAGAAAAGAGAGCATAGGGAAGTCTTTTTGCTCCAAAAAAAGCTAAGGGAAATGTACAATTACAATTGTACAAAATGTGCAGTTTTGATTGTCTTACTTTGTCCTGAATGGCCAAAGTATTGAGGCATCTAGGAGACCAGGATGTGATAATTTGTATAACTATTTTCTGATTTTCTGTGTTATTTTATATAGTTCAAGGCTCCCACAATATTTTTTTAAAATATATTATTATATACAAAAATCCCCCTGTGTGTTTACTTTAACAAGAATCTGTTAGATGACACCCTCCACCCCACACTCCTTGAGGAATGGTTTTAAATTTACAGGGCCCAGTTTTCAAATATGGCTTGGGCTCAGGAATTATGAAGCCCAGTAGCTCTTGATCAAGAAATTTATAAGAATCATTAGTGATCTCTCCCCCATCTCCTCTGGAAAAAATAAATCCATGACACAAGTTACGTTAATTTATCATGTAAAATTGCATAGTAAAATAGTCAAGATAGGAAATGTGAAAGTTAGGGTTGAACAAAACCTAAGGTGAACTACCTTTGAGGATTATAGTAAAGTCTTTGTGTTCACATCACCAACCAAAGAAGGGAAATGCTTGACTGGTGAACAAAGGGCACAACTCTATTTAACACCAATCACTAAAATCAGACTTGGCACAAATAGTAAGCCCGCACCAAGTCTTTCCTGGATGTATTCAACAGTCCTCTGTCACCTCACAGGAAGTCCCAAGCATATGGCTTTGACTACTGCAGTCCAGTACCATTATACATTAAGCTCCCTACAGTACACAAATGTCATTTTGCTGTTTAGAGGATCATGGTTTTTACTCTAATGACCTTTGGCTCTTTCTGCAGCCTTTCCAAAGCTCGTGTAGTTTTGGTAGTGGATTCCACCGCAAATATTATTTAACCTACTGAATTTTCAAGGACTACTTGCAGAATCTGTTACAGTTAATAAATCTGTTCTAATATGCAAGACAAATATACCACAAGTGAGTGAAATCATGGGGTGTTTTTATGCAAGAAAACTTACACAGACACAAGAGTAATACCTGGAACCTCATTATCATTAAAACAAAACTTTAAATTGCATATCCCAATGTGACCATATAGATAGAAAAGCTGCTTGCTTAAAAATAGTCTGACAAAAATGTCCTCACACCTCTTCTTAGATGATTTGCTTAAAATTGTCCAACAAAGATAGAATGTGCTCACCACAAATTAATGCGGTGGGTCTTTGTCCAGGCAGCAGGAAAAAGAGGACAGGGCTCCTTTAAGGACTCCGGCTGCATTTGGGTCATGAGGGAGGGGAAACGGGGCAGACTTACCTGAATGGAGCCAAGAGGGGAACAGGCAGTGGCCAAACCAGGTGGGGGCACTGACCTACTATGCTGAGGTAGAAAGGTTCTGTGCTGGGCCAATTCTTTACACCTTCGTCACAAACTGACTTTTGGCTTATTTGGTTGTAATGGATTGGCTTTATTATCTATAGATGGTGCAACCGTCTACCACCACTACCTGGCCAGATGCATTCCATCTTCATGGGCCTGCACAATTGTAATGTGCTAGCACAACTCGGCCTGCTGTTGCTGGGTCCTGTGAGAGCCAAGCTAGACCTTACAGCTGTCTGGATCCTCTACTATGTTGTCGAGTTGGATCCTGCTTTGAGGCCTGTAACTAACTGACCTGGTAAAGTTTGCTCCTGATATGATGATTCTTTCAAAACTGATGGGGAAAATATCACTTCCAGGCTGAGACCCTGCAATTAAATATGAACATAACCTTTAATCATAGTGTTGTTGTCTCTTCCACTCTCTTATAATATCACATGTGAAAAATTAATTAGAGTTCATGAGCATTAGAAATAGTATGAAATGGCTTTTGCTATGAAAGTGCCCATAGTTTGTGTTTTTACTTTTATCTGACAGCAATATGGGGTAAAATAAAAATGGTTAAACAGACCAGAAAAAATGATGGTTGCATCAGTCTTCCCACTGATATTGTGGGATCAGCTCTGTGCTGCTGTGTCTGTCATAGCCACCCTCACCGCTTGCCTGTAACTATCTGCTGCTGCTGTGTGGGAGGGAGGACAGACCTCCATTTCCATCCAGCTCTATACTGGTGCAAGCTGTGGAGAGAGGTAATCCCACTTCACTCCTCTCAACTGCTTCTTCGTGGGGATAAGAGAAGTGCTGCTTAGCCTCCTCTCATCATTTTTCATAATGAGATGAGAGTAAGTTTCCTCCTCCTTCAAAACAAACAACAAACAAAATGCAGCCATAACCCCCACAGCCTTAAAATATCTTGCTCCAGAGTGAGTTTTATTAAACCCATTTTTTGCTCACCTTTACTGGTGGTTGCTGAGCTAATCTCTGGTGCCCCCGTGCTTGCTATTAAAAATGTCTCCATAGGAATTTACCTACATACTGGGGCTGAAAGTGCTGCTCCAAAAGAAGTTATTGCAGTTCAGACACTTTGGCAAACCAAATAACAGTATTTTCAGAAAAGTAATATAGTCAAAATCCCAACAATGTTACATGTTCTGGGCGTTCCCCCTTGTTCAGCTGTCTAGGTATTCATCCTACAGTCATCTCTGTAGTATCGGAATACCAGATCGGTCTTGGGGTTGCCCAGAGAGAGGCCACAAGGGCCCTTGCTAGTTGTCCGTTGACCAGTATTATCAACCCCAACAGTTTGAAAATCATGAATCAAAAATATGTAGGTCTTTTATTTATTTATTTGCTTTATTTATATACACACGTACACACTAAAATCTTGTCAAAAGTCTTTCTTTTAGTTTTTGAACTCCCACTTTTGTGTGTGTGTGAGAGAGAGAGAGAGAGAGAGAGACAATTACAAGTTGAAAATTCTACCTTAACTGCATCGAAATGTGCCCCACACAAACAGGACCGTGCTCCCTGACACCCCCATTCCTCGCTCTTCATTGAAAAGTTTCTCTTCTCTCCCCCTCCTCCCTACCCCAAGTAGGTCCCCTACAGCACCAGCATTCTCTCCAGCAGGCTCTTGTGATGCTCCACTGCACTTCCCTCCGCAGCAGCCTGCAGGCGAAGGAGCATCACCTGAGCTCCTATCTCCATTCACGCTCTTTCACTTGCTGTGGTAGTGGAAGAGGGGATGGTGAGGTCACGGCTACTGATTTTGGGAACAGGGCATCTCTGCTGTGCCGCACCTGTTTCAATGCTTTGGCCTTGTGAGCACACAAGAAGCCATTGCTAAGATTGCCTGCAGCACAAATAGCTCAGTGGCCTCTGAGCTGCATGTGTTTTATCACACAGTTGAAAGAGCCTCCAAAACGGCAACAGTCACAATGATATGAGCGTTGACAACACAGGATTACAGCCTGCACTGTTTCAGTGGGTTGCATCATTTGTCTCTTGGGATCTTTAGATGGCCTATTGATTTGTGTGCTGGTCAGAAGACTTAAATCCTTAAATGGGGTTGAATACAAAGCAGGGGCCTATTTTGCTACTATGCTTCCCCTTCCTTAACTGCCTTTTCCATCCACTCCTGAACTGGCGTTGAGTTCCACCCCAACGTTTGGTTTTGTGTTTTGGTCTAGCAACATTGTGTACCTATCTGCTCTTGTTTTAATTACCTAGTCACATGAAACATTTTTTTCCCTTTTTTGTAATACGTACATTTTAGCGGATCTTATGAGACATATACATTTTTAACCAAATTTTTACTACTTGTTTGTACAGCCTCACAATTTATCACATTTTCATAGCATTTATAGAAAGTTTAAATTTTGAAGCCAAGTGTAGGCTTTGGATGTTCTTGATTCCCATCCTGTTAGCAATTTTAAAAACAAACAAACCACGTGCACTGTTGGGGACTGTTCAGGATTATCCTGGTGATGACTCTAGCTCTCTTTACAAAGGTGGATAGTTTTTCTGATGCAATCTGCTGTGTCAGATGGCCCTGTCTGGGAGGCCGGAGGTTTAGAGACTGCTCAGAACATAGGGCTGCCTGATTGATATCAGAATTAATATAGGGAGTTGCTCATAGTTGGAAGAAATGGCTACAGTTGACCCCTACTGCGGGGAATATCTGCATGTGCAGTGATGGATTTTTTTTATGTCATGTCCAGAATAAAATATTTTGAATTTTTACTACATACGTGCAAAAATATCTTTTCATTAGCTTGAATATATAGCACGGTATGAATGATTTATTATCTGAAAAATTATGTAATATAAGACCGCAATAAAAATTACTCTGTCTGGGATCAAAATTATGTTAAAAATGTCACATACACTATTTAAAAGCAATTATATATCCAAGTATGCTTGAATATTCACACTACCTCATACTGAAGGCAACTGCAGGGATGAAGTATAGCCACAGTCCAGCAAAGATTTACACATATACTTAACTTTATGCACAATGAGTGTTTCTGTTAATGTAAATGTGGCTATTTGCATTGAGGAAAGTTGAACATGTGAGCATCTGGGCCTGCATATGTGGGAAATGCCATGTTGAACAGTGGCAGATTTAGAGTTAGTGGAGCCCTGTTCGCACCTTCGTTTTCGGGGGTCATCGTAAGTAATATTTTGTAAAGAGGCACTTTCAATTGCCAGTATTGCCTAATTTGTCAAATGATCCTGACTCATCATATTTTGCAAATAATTTTAACTTGTTTCAATACAGAAAAACGTTCACCAGAAGCATTTGTGACAGGTATTGTTAAAAATATTTTCAGAATAGTTTCTACATTTGGAAAGGTTGCCTGCAAACCGTCACATACAAGTCTGTACAAATCAACTGATTATCTCGAAGCACAGACCTCATCATTTTCGATTAAAATGAATGAAATGTTTCACTTCATCTTGAAAAATTTGTCTATGTTCTCTCAGTAGAATTCACTTAATTTCTTACTGTAGAGGCTTTTAGCATTTTCGTCCATACTTCTGTCAAAAAAAACGCAAAATAAATCCACACTTTTCTTTAGAGATTCACCTCTCCTCTGCAATTGCACTATTATTATGTCACAAGTAACACTGACGGTCTCAACGATAATCTTCTCTTTCCCTTTTAAATTGATTTCATTGTCTCTAGTTTCATTGAAAAATAACTTCCTACTTTTTTTACGCTTCTCATCAGATATATCAAAGGAACCTATATTTTCTGTTCATATTCGTGCCTCTGCTTCCACCGAGCTATAATATTTTCCAACTTCCATGACAAAAATTTTAACTGAGGCTAACAATTGTGCAGCATTCAGTAAATTTGTATCAACCTTTTGCAGCGACGGTGCAACCTTTAATGCTGATGGCATTAATTCTTTAAAGTAAAGGGTTCCACAAAACAGTAAAAATAGCAATATCGTACTTTTCAAACTTCTGCTAAGGATTTTGCTTCAGTTTTCACGCATGTTTTTTTCAGAAATTGATGTGGATATGTCTAATAAGGTTTTCTTTATATCATCATAGCTCATTTTCAAAGCCAAAACAGCATCCGCACGAGCAGACCACCCGGTGTCACAAATTCTTTAACTGTCAAATGTTTTTCATTTGCCTGCTCCAAGTGTGATTGTAACATACTCCACCAATGCATGGAAACTGGAAAAAAAGCATACACGTTTTGAAAAAAGTCAAAAAAATGTGGAGCTCCCTTACAAGATTCGGCTGCACTGTTGGAAATTAAATGTAAGGAATGGCTGGAATGTGGTATGAATAAAGCAGAGGGGCTTGCATTGTTCAGTCTTGCCTGTAGACCTGAATATTTTCCTGCCATATTTGTGGCGTTGTCATGGGCAGAGCTTTTGATAATTTTTCATGTCCAAACCTGAATTTGCAGTGAATTCCAAAACAGTTGTCTCTAGACATTCAGAAGTGTGGGATTTTAGTGGGACAAAACAAATCGCTCCCCAACTTGACCATTGCCAGTCACATATCTTAAAATTAATGTTAATTGGTCTACATGATTCACATCTGGTGTTGAATTGACTATTATGGAATAGTACTTGGCATCCTTTACTTCATCAGTGAATTGGTTTCTAAGCCGCTCTGCCATTATATTGATGAATTTATCATAGGTTTGGTGTGTTAAAAAGTTGGTCTTCCCTGAGCCACAATACTGATAATTTTTCAAATGTTTTTTGAGGAAAATTGTCAAATTCACCAAGACATTCAAGTCAGGTTAAAAAAATTACTTTTTTGATTTGACAATGGTGACTCATCATGTCCTCTTAGAGGTAGTCCCAAAGAAGACAGCAGTTTGACCATGGCAACATGTCTCAGCACTTTCCTCCAATAAGAATACTCCTTTTCAAACTGAGCCGATAACACAAAATCAATTCTTCCAGATAATTTACACCTTTGAACGAGCTTACACATTGCATGAATATGAGCTTTGGAAGTCTCATGATCAGCAATATGTCTTGCAACATTTCTCCATTAAAGTACCCATCAACAAATGTTTGTTTTTCCTTTACTATGGTCAGGGAATAATTTGAAAACATATCAGTAGACCACCTTAGTGGTGTCTGAAAAAATCAACCAAATTCTCATTTCTGTCATCCCATTTTTCTTCATCCTCAGAAAATGGGACTCAATGAAGACCTCTAAATTGCTTTTGTCCTGCAACCTCATACTCTTTTCTCAAATTTTCCATATTACCTACGTTTTTTGGTTTATTTACTAAGAATTATTCTATCATATCTAATTAAATAGATTTTGGCCATAATGCAATGTCTTCAGGATAGGTTTCTTCCTTTAATTCGACAAAATTACCAATATTTTGTAGTTCCATTGTCCATTCAGAGTCCACTTGTTCAACTTTTGCAGTCGTGGTTTCCCCACAACTCAGCAAGTGATCAGATAATTCCGATGTTTCCTTGCTCATACTTTCTGATCAATGTCCATTATTCAATACTTCAAGCTTTTAAAAATAAGATGACAAACTGTCTTTTTGCTTAGCTTCGTCTTCTTGCCTCGCCTTCATCTTTTTGCGTTTTTGACTGCCAGACTCAGTGTTGCTTCATTGCTAAAAAACTGACCTTGATTTTAGGCAGATTAAAAATGTCTGAAAGAACAGGGGCCTAGCCACCGTTGGGCCTGGGTGGGCCATGAACACCCAATTAGGTTTATCGCAGTTAATCCCACGTTTTTATCTAGCTCTGTAAAAACGGGATTTTTAACCATTACATACTAGTGACAAATCACAGGCATTGTTGCAAAGAGCAGGGGAGGGTGCTTTTGTTCAATTGGATAATTGGTCAAGCAGACAGACTTTGGCAAATGACGATTTCCCTTAGTTGCTGTTATGCTATCGCCAAGACAGCGAAAAACTGGCAAAGCAAAATTCTTTGCTAGACTACTTAAAAAAAAAAAAAAATGTTTAGAGCTAAGTTCGCAGAATGCAGAAAGCCTGGACTGCTTCGTGACTTGCAACACTTACGAAATTCAGTCATTTGTCAGATTTGTCCTGCATATTCTCCGCAGAAAGGCAATCATCACTGAGATATATTTTTTAAAAAAGGATCTCACTTCTTACTTTATGTTCCTCTATTTTCATAATTATTAAAGAGACCACAAGACTGAAATATCAAATGAAAAAATACTATAGCTTCATGATACCTATATATCCATACACACACACACTTTTGCTGAACACATGTAGCAGTATTTTGTATGTACAGAACTGTTTTTCAGTTAATTTTGTTCATCATTGCACCTCAGATCAAAGGAGATTGGTTTAAGAATTAATGTTCTTGGCTTTTTAAAATAAATTTGGCTTCTAGCCTATTCTTGATTTGTTATAAGGCTTCCGAAGTATTTTTCTGAATTCAGTTCAATGTAGGATTTTATCTTTTATCAGTGGTTAATCATTTTCGTTTGTGAAAGATTTCTTTGCCTTTTCTGTCAGCTCTGCAGTTATTCTGAGTTCTATGAAAAACATCTGCTAGCTTAGAAATTTAAAGTTGCAGTTTTCTGCATAGAATACAGTCTGCATTAATATGGACAAGAATTAAAGAATTATTTTAATTTTGTAATTTGACCTGTTTTGAACAAAATTATCAAAGTGTTTAGAAGTAAAGAGATGTCTAGTTAGTTAAATGGAAAATTTTCACAAAACACTTTAGCATGGTTAAATGAAGATAGTCGGTTGGATTTAATTTGAGAAGAGGCTGTTTAAAAAAAATTTTTTTTATGAGAAATCATTCTTTACATTTTTGTATGAAGTTGCATTAGTTTACTTTGAGCCTATCTACAGTGTGTTAATGTGAAAATACCTGTACGATTGTATAAGGGTTCTTCCCCTACAATCTAATGAGTGAGAAGTAAAATGCTTGTTTGCTTTTTAGTATTATAAGAAAAAGACTGCAAAAGGTACTTGTTTCCTACAAAAAGGGAGGTTTAAAACGTAAGTACTTGTTGATTAGGATGTCTGAAATTAGTAATTTACAGAGACAAACAATGTATTGTAGTTTCTTATATTTTTCCTAAAAAGTTGATTTTATCTAGTAAAACTTGATCCTTCTGTTTTTGAATAATATATTATTTTTTGTTTTCATTTATTTGTGGTGTACTGAAATGGCAGTTCTTTTATTGGGTTTTATTCTGTCGTCTTTTTACAGACAAAGTTTCTGTTTATGTCAAAGGGAGTTTTAACAATTGAGATGGAAGACAAGATTACATAATATATATATTTTTAAGTTACATACAAAAATATTTAAAGAATGCTAAAGTTACAAAATCAAACACTCAGAAGTTGCCTGTGCAATGTTAATGAGGTGAATATGCATAGGAAGTCTGTGATAGAGCCACAATACATGAGAATGTCCTTTTGTGTTCTTGCAACTCACTGCCTTTTTTTCTGTCTATCCTGTGGACCGAAAGAAGCAAATATCCTGAAGAAATAATACATGAGCATGTAATTAAAAATGGTACCATGATATAAATATACAATCAGGTCAAATTTAAGGTTTCATAGACATGATTATCATCAAAAAATTCCAGATGTGAAAGATTAATGGCCTGCTTTTGATTCTGCACTACTATGTGAGTGAGCTCAAATAGCAACCACTGCATGCAGTTCCATGGATTGGAGGGGGCAAAACTTCCTCCCCCACTTCCATAGAATTCTCTTGTGCTTAAGTTACTCATAAAACGTTTGGGAACCAGGATTTAACACTAAAAGAATAAACACACTGTCTTATAATGTCTCTCTCTTTACAGCCACATTTATGATTTATAACTGCACTTCCTGATGATCAAATGTAAGTTTTAATTTTGTAAAGGGATGTATTATTTTTTGTACTACACTAATACACTTTGACGTCTGCTAAAATGCTATTATCATCACTTCCCATGCTCTGACCGCATTACTTCACACCTTGCCTCCTTTAGTTTAATGTCCCTTTTAAGCACATCAGATTTAAGTTCCTTGAACTTCAAAAGTTCAAAGTTTTTTACAAAATGTTGTCACCACCTACATCTGCTTTCAGTTCTCCCTTACTCTCTTCCCATACCTTTCTCCTCATGTTTTCCTTATCCCAGAGCTTGACTATATGACAAGCCAGGGTCTGACTCAACAATGCAATAGTTTGCCACATATTAACTCACCATATGGACCCTACTACTGTGCACTAAAAGTTCCATAATGTGCTTTGACATACTGCTGTTTGAAACCAGACTACAACATTGCGCTAGGAATGTGCATCAGCAGGGTCTGTATTGACACTTTGTGCATGACACACTGGCATGCACTAGAATTTACGCCCCAGCTTGTGTACACAAACACAACATGTGGACTGGGTTTGTAACTTGGAGGGAGGAGGGGAGACCGTTTACAGGAGTTTCCCAGGATGCAAACACATCACAACCATAGATAAAGATACCCTTCAGATCACCCTTATACATTGGACCAAGTGTCCTCAGGATTGATTGGACTGATGCACAGCCAGTTTATAAGGCTGTCTGAAACAGTCATATCTTTCACTATTGTGTAAAGTGGCCTCAAGATATGTAATATGCTATGTTTCAGGAGTAGTATCAGAAACTACTGGCTGAATTATCAGACCAAACTACTTAATGGTATTTGTGGTTTGGATGGTACTCCTTCTAAGGTGTTGATACACAGCAATAAATGAGGGTTTATTTTTTGTTAATCAAGACTTCATTGTGCTTGGACGAGAACAAGCTCATTGGGACTTAATCCAAATAAATTTGGGGATACTTTAGGATCTCTAATTGCACGGGTGCTTTTGGTGTTCAGGGTGCCTTTTTATTATTTCTTTTTGCTGTGATGATTGATTGTAATTGTTTCTGACGTGAACTTTTCCAGCCTTATCCACTCCTTTGTGGGTTACTACAATGCTATCTACATGGGCTCTTGGAAACCCACTTGGAAAGTACAGGTGACATGGAATGCTGTAGTATGCCTGCTTAATGCCGAATATTTTGGGGAGAAAATTATGCCAGTACTTCAGACTATAATGGCTCCCTGACTGATTCTGGTTGGAAGTCGTGGGCATATATTGATCTTTAAAGCCCCACCAGAGGTACATTGTTTGGGTCCCAGCTACTTTGACAACCTGCTTTTCTCTTTCTGCATCCTTATGACAATTGAGATCAGCTGATGCGTTCTTACCTTCAATTTTTTGATTTGAACATCTGGCAGATGGAGGCAGGGCATTTTCAACAGAGGTCTCTACTTTGGAATTTGTTTCCCACTTTGGTCCGACAGAACCTGAGCCTATTTACCTTCAGGAGACAGTTTAAAGCCCATCTGTTCACTTAGGCTTTTCCCTGAGAGGGTGATGATAGGGTGTGTTTATGTTTATAGTTGCAAAATAGAGGTTTTAAAATATTTAGTTGACATTTGTCAACTACTTTTTGTTGTTGGTTTTTTTTTAAAATGTGGCCGTTCATGAATACATTTTTTTTTTTTTTTTAAATAAAAGGTATGTTGCAGGAGTGTTGCTTACCTCTGAAGATGGGAAAGAACTCAGGCAAAAAAATAAATAGGATTAGGGAAAACGAACATTAATGAACTGCTGCTGCTGCTAACTAGACTAGAACATAGTGAATCTGTTCAGACTTTCATTCTATCGAACTTAAATGTGATACCCTTTGGAAATGAGCAAAATTAAGATTTTTTTAAAACGCATACTTACCATCTAAAAAATGTTACTGGTCCAATACATTACTTATATTGAATACATCCAATACACTGAATTAATTTATTATGATTTCCCAGTTTCTACATCTTTGTGTTAAACAGTAAAACTTGCCGCTAGTTTGTTTATTTTGTATACTTTCAGGAAATGAAAAATATTGTATGGAAACATTTAGACAGATTTTAATCTGATTTTCATTCATGAAACATCATTGGAACTCTTAAAAAATGTAATTTCAACAAACTAGAATATAACTCCTAACAAGAAAGTAATGTTTTATTAGAAATGCAAAAGGACTGTATTAGGAAAAAAATGCTTTACACACTGATACCTTTTGTTGGCTGTGGATAATGAATTGTTTGAGACATCATGACTTACTATAAATGCTTTGGGCTAATATTTTTATGAAGAAACAGAGACAACATAACTATGAAGGTGTTTCAGGAATTCATATTTACACTGGAATACGTTCCTTTTTATTTAAAGTATTTGAATATTTAAGTAAACTGGAGAAGAATGTTAGTGGAAAGTGCGATGGTGTGGCATAAAGGTACCTGTATAAGTGTTTAAATACTGAACAAAGTTTTGCTACGAAAGGTATTTTCTGTTTTGGAAGATGGGATAGTTCTTTTAGTATTTTTGAGGTAGTTAATGTAGGACTTTTATTTCTCTTTGAAAATTGTATGTGCTTAGAGACATGAGAGAGGCTTACAATATATACGCTAGAAACAAAGACCCCAATCCTGCAAAACATGCACATGCTTAAATTTAGCACATCAGTAGTCTAACTAACTTTAACTGGACTGTTCAAGTACTTAACATTAAGTAGGTGTGTATGGCCTACTTATGTGAAGAAGGCAACAAGATTTGATAGTGGTCAGCATCTTATATGATCAGGCCCCACAAATAAGAGCTCTTTTAAATGAATACAAATGGTAAGAAACACCTTAATGCCTTTTAAAGTGCAATATGAAGTGAATACAAATCAAATGTATTTTTTTTTTTTTTTTAATAAGTTGTTTGAACAGAGAACACATTGGAACTAAAATTTTATGGGGGGCATTCTTGTACAATAATATTCATGGGGAACATTTTTGTACAAGAATATTATCAATGTTCATGTTGATGTATCTGTTTTCATAGGCTTAATATTTTAATAAGAAAAAATGGTGAAATAAGATATTAATAAAATAAATGAGCTTTGATACTTCAAATTACTTCCTTTCATTTCCTTGTTTCTTTATTAAACTTTATTTTTACACACCAAAGAACTCCGTTCCTTTTTTCATTAAATGAAATCATGCTTTATTTTTCTAATAATTTTTGATGACATAAGGTAGATTGTCTTAAAATTTACCTACATATATTTTTAAAATGTATTTTCTTATATATTTTTAAAGGAAATAGAGAAATTGGGATTAGAGCTGAATGAAAACAAACTGCGTTTGGAACAAGCACAGCAGGATGCAGCAAGAGCCAAAGACGAGTGCCTAAAACTGACAGAACTGCTGGGTAAATCTGAGCACCAACTGCACCTCACCAGGTACTCCTTATCTTATTACATGCCACAGCACCAATTTCATTCTGCTAATTTTTGCCACAGGCTTCCCCACAGTTGTTGCAGATACTCATCATCATTCACTGCATGCATTGCTTTCGGGCGTTTTAGGAGAAGTGAAGATGTGGTAAATAAAGCATCCATTTACCTAAATGATGATCTTTCAAAAAGCCAAAATACATTTATTAAATAAAAAGTCTGTAAACACCAAACTGTACAGCATTTATTGGTTTAGAAACTCTGCTGCTTCAAATTTGTGCATTTAGGGTATTGTGACATAACAATGTAAATACTTACTGATGTCAATTATGAAGCTATACTTCATCTGAGATTAAATAGTGTACATCATTTAACACACTAGGAATATAGGGAGAGATTCGGGACAGATCCATGAGAATAGCATTTCTGTCATTTGCCTCAGTGCAAATAATAAGATTGACAGAAACATGTTTGTGTCACACAATCTGGGCTCTTTAAAGACTTATTCCATCATTGAACATAAACTACCAACCTATACTTAATTCTTACTATTAGACCTGTAGAGAAAATTCCAGAGTGGCAACTTGCTGATCATTAATTCCACCTTGAGTTTCAATAACGGTTAAAATTTCTCTTTTTGCTAAATACACGGCTGCTTCTTTCAATCTTTTGTATCACTTTTATCTGTTGGTAAAAATCCAGGGTCAGATTTGAGGCCCTTACTCAGTCCTAAATTAGACAAAAACTCTCACTGGAGTCAATCTAAACTTACCTGAATAACAGCCTAATTGACAGTGGAGTATTCACACTCCTGGTCTAATCCAGCACCCACTGAATTTAGTGAGAATTTTATCATTGATTTCAATGACAGAAGAATCGGATCCAATATAAACTTTCTAAATTGATTTAATCAATCTTTTATTCAGCTAAATTTCAGTGTTATTCAGAGCACGGTAGTTTAACAGATGGAAGAAAGCACCACAGTAACAGCCTGTATTCAGAGAAAAAAATATGCTAGAGGTTGATGAACTTGAAAAAAGTTTTGGGTGAGTTGTTAAGATATCTAAAGTTTGGATTTAGCAGAACTTCCTTAATAATGATTTGTTGTGATAGTTAACCAAATGGTTTACCAAGCTACGTTTTAGCAAAAGACTGATCAGGGATGATAAAGCTGTGTGATATCGTTGAGAAAATCCTAACACATATTTTCTGAGAAAATCTTTAACTCTCTTAATAATACAGATTAATAACTATAAATTTAACATGGTTCAACACTTAAATCTGGGTGCATAATGGGTGCAAAACGATTCAGGTAGCTGTTTAATTACAGACATTTCACTATCTGACTTAGTGTATACAATATGGCCTTTTGTTTATAAAATAAAAAGTATGCTCATGCTGATTTAGTATATAGTTCTAACTTTTTTATAAAAAGGGAGATATAGGGGCCAAATCTTCCCCTTAAAAGTCACCAAATTCTATAATTATCTGTTCTGTTACCACCCTCATAGGGTGGCCAAGTGTCTGGTTTTCAAACGGAAAGTCGGGTCGAAAAGGGGACCTGACAGTATCCAGTCACATCTACTAACCAGACACTCAAAGTCCAGTTACTGCAGGCAGGGAGGTGCCAGGTCATCACCCGTGCCAGGCCCTACTCAGGTGGGGCCGCCTTCTACCTGCATCTGGCATCTGCAGCTCCCAGCCCCGACTCTGCAGACGAATCCCTCCCAACCTGGGCGGGCAGAGGGAGGAAGTGGAAAACCAGTGAATGATGAGAGGATGGAGGAAGAGGAGTGAATGTGGGGGGGGTCTTCAGGGAAGGGGTGGGGTGGGGCCTTGGGGGAAGAGGCACGGCAGGGGCGGGGAGAGGTGGGGCAGGGAAAGTTCCAGCACTCCTGCAGGAATTCCGGTTTTAAATATACAAAATTGACACAGTAGCATCTGATAGCCGACCAGTAGTGTATTAAGTGATGTTACTAATGTTGGTCAGGTATGGGCAGGAAAAAGCAGCCACTCTTTCTTCCTCTGAGTTGTACCCGTTCTTCATGCTACTCCTGTCCCTCTCACTGTAGCATCACATCCTGCCAGAACAGATCTCTTAATAAGTGAAGGAGCAGATATGGCTGTGAAGGTCCCACTTTCAGATCTTTCATTGAAGGCACTAAATCTCTTATGGTGTTCCCATTTTGAGTCCAGTAATTGTTTAGTAATGTGGTACACACAATATTGTAGTTAAATACTTTTGATTCTTGCTCATCTCAGGCCATGGGGAAGGGTAAATTGCATTCCCCTTCATATGCAGGAGCAGCCGTGCCAACAGAGGCATTCATCCCAGGGGGAGTTGGCAGTATTGCTGCTATCCTTCCCTGGGGGTTCTGCCAAGGAGAACAGCTTTTAAGTTCTAGAGTCCTGTCTTTGGAAGGATGTTGAGAAGATGCACGGATTTAGTGCATCTCCTAGGTGTCCTGGCCTTGCCCTTTTTTAGCTGTCTCCACCTACTTTCTGGACTAAACTAGCTAGCCAGCTCTATGCCTCCTAGTAGAACTGGAGGTGTGGCTGGCTTGTTCCCACTGTGGCTAGTCTTTCTGCTGCCATGCATCCATAGCCCAGTTTCTTCTGGCAGAAGCGAGAGGAATCCAAAGCGTTAAATAGGCCTAGTAGTCTTCTGCTATCTTCTACTTTGTTGCTAAAATAGCACATTACTAAACAGAAGATTAATGAAGTGTACTAAAGAACACCAGTCTAGGTATTTTGAATGTAAAGAAGAGTAAAATCAATATAAAATGTCTAATTTAAATATAAGAAATTTAGAAAGTAAATATTATACTTTCAATTGGATTAAATGAGAATATGCAATCCAGGCCTGAAGGGGGAAAAAGGGAATTATCCACCAAGCTATGTTTCTATGTTTTGCGGGGGAAACTTCACCCACCACCTCCTGCCCCCCAAAATACACTTTCTAAACACTGGTTTGATACAGACCAATTAAACTGCCTATCAGTTAAAGAAATATACCTGTTAAAATAGTAATTCTTAGACTATTTATTTGTCTCTTGCATATTCCCTTTGCCTCTGGATCACTGGAATGTGTGTTTACTTACATTGGAAGTACAGCTTTCTTAGAAATCCTTGATGTTTAGTTAATGCGCATATTTTTGTTCCTTGAAATCCAGTTCATAATTCCAACTTCTGTATTTGGAAATGACAGAAAAAATATGGCATTATTGCTGACCTTGAACAATAACCATCGTAATCTTGCATACAACATTGGCCCCCTTCTCCCTGCATTTACAGCTTCACCATAATGTGACTTTAACAAATTTGTTTCAAGCCCTATGTGGTTATGAAATAGTAATTAAGGTCCAATATCTCACCTGTTGAATTACAATCTGAGTTTTCATGTGAGAACTGCTATAGGAAGAAAACATGGGCCTAATGTTGCCTCACTGAAATCAGTGGCAAAACTCTAACTAATTATCTATTACTAAGCCAGGATTGGACCCTGCTACATGCACCATGCCATCTGAATGCTTGATTTGCAGCTTTCAAGAGGCATGAAGCATTCAGGCCTGTTAGTCTGTGAGAGAATTATTGCCAAAATCATATTGGTACTATAGTGGTGGGGATCAAACAGGAGACGCAATATGATAATCAGAATGATCTGATTTTAAAATGTCATTTAATTTATTGAAATAATTCTTTCACTCTTCTTGAGCAACTGAAAGATGAGTATGAAATCTCTCTATCATTACACAAAACAACTAAAAGTTAATATTTGTGCTTTAGTTGCAGTTCTGTCTCTTAAGAAGTGGTTCCTATATTCCTATCCAAGAGAAGCTACATAAATTCAAGGAAGGGAAGTGAAGAAAATATTGGGCTTAATTCTCTTTTGTTTTTAAGTCTGATATTTCATTCACTTTGTTGGTTCATTGTTTCTCCTCTCAAATCATGGCAATCAGAAATGCTTATGATAGTATCAGAACAGACTCCTGTCATCTCAGATTTTGCTGGGAGAGAGAATTAAAGCAGAGACTCATATTTACTACTTTTTTGCAGTCATTTTGTAGTGTTGGGTGTCAACTTTGTAAATGAGGAAAACATTACTTGAATAATACAAGTGTCACCCATGCTTTTTAAGTCCAATAATGTGTGACCGCCCAGGCTAATTTGAATGTCTGGGTTGCTCTTTAAAGATCACATATTTGTAGACGTTTATACCACAGTGATGATGGGTGTTTGCAGTCTCTCTGTACTTTTCTGAGGAAAAATGTACATAATATGATTGAAATATCACCAAAATATTTGATGACAAAATATCTTCAGAAAGTAACACATTTGAAGAAAATGTCTTTTAGGGCATACAGTTGTTTTCAGCAGTGCTATGGCCTTTGTGGCTTCAAATAGCTACAGTACATCAATGCTTCTAGTAGCCTCTAGCAAGTTTTCAACAGCTCCATTGGCATTAACTGCAATCCATGTATAATAAATAAGGTACATAAATTAAACCTACCATTCTACCTCCGGGTTCTTGTGACATTATTAAATTGCTAGAGCTTTGCTGTCATGGCTTATGATGTCACCCGACTTCCTTGCTAGAATTACAGCCTGTTTCTAATCTATATTTAGGCTATATTATTCTTTATATTATAAAATATAATCTGACTTCTCTATTTACAGGAGAAGTCTCATGCTGCTACTCACTATCCTTTATTAAAGCTATACAAAACCTAGTATCAACTGTGTTGTTTTCAAAGTAATATCTGTTAGTTATCAGCAGAATTATTTAGTGTGTTGCCTTTTATTCAGTGATTTTTTTAGCACATCAGAAGCAGTCTCCTATTGATGATAGATGAGGAATTCTAATGAGATTTCATTTTTAGTATTAATGGACACTGTTAATAGCAGTTGACAGTGTCTCATTTTTCTAAATACTTATTTTCTAGACTAATGAATATAGCAAAAACACCAATAAATGGAAAAAATAGCCCCAAAAAAGGTTAATTTTAAACATGTTATATGCTGTTTGTTTTGTATGAACAGCTTTATCTATTAAAAATCGTGTAAGAAGGAGTAATAACATGAAACAACTCCTATAACTAATAAACTTTTAAAATTCTGTTTTATACATTTAATTTTCATTACATTTAGGGATAGTTGTGACTGTGGTGTTGTGATTCAGTCAACATTTATTTCTATCTGTTTTTCATATACAAAGGCATTGGGATGCCAGAAAATAAACTGTTAACGGAGAATTAACTTCTTTGGCATGCTTTCATACTTATCTTCCAAATTAAAGAAAATGAAATGGGCAGAAGCAGAGTGTAGATTACCTCCTTTTTGTCAAAAATGGTGGGAATTTGAAAATTAATAATAAAAAAGGGAACAGATGCAGTAACATGCCAGAGGGAGATTAATGTGGAGAGTAAAATCTGTGAGCAACAAAACTGAAGCAAACTGAATCAGTGGGAGGTGGTTGTACAATCAAAATCAGGATAAAAGAGAAATTACAAACAACCCTGCACTTGTCAAAGTAGTAGTAATGAAATCCTGACTCTGCCAGCAGTGAGAACCTGTGTTAGCACTTTGGGGTAAGGATGGTAGCTGGGTGCCAGGTAGGAGGGCAGTGTTAGGTTGCTGGGCAGCAGCCATCTTGTGTAGAACAGATGGCACTGAAAGCTGGCAGGGGAGGGGTTCCTTAGCAGAACTAATCAGACAGTAACAGATAGGGCAGCTGGGAAGACTGACCACAGAGAGGGAAGCTGCAGGGTAGCTACAGAGCTCCATGATGTTTACAGTGGTGTGCCCATTGGTCTGAGATAAGACCTTGCAATGTCTTTTTACTGCAGAAAGTACACAAACTTTCGTTAAATAAAGAGTTTATCTGATCAGTCTACAATAAAAGGAATGTATCAACTCATTGCTGAGCTAATTTTGTGACAACATTGCATTTTGAACCTTTGCTTCCAAGAAATTTTGTGTGGCATAACCCTTGCAAAAATAAATATATACTATCAGGTATGTCACACACAATCGTAACTTTGTGTTCCATATTTTATTAACATACACAATGAAAGAATTGGAGATAAATATACAGATATCCAAACATTAATCTAGAGAGTGATTCTCCTGGCAGACCCCTACTTCCATTGATGTTAATGAGTTGTTGGCATTCAACACCTTGCAGTATTGGGTTCTTCAGTTGAATTAAATATTTTATGATATTTTACCATGTGTTTGATTTTGTTCAGGAGGAGCCATTTCCTTTCTCATAAGTGATACCCTATGGGAACTGAATTGAGGTCCCAGTCCTGTAACCTTCGGTCACATGAGTAAATTTTACTCAAGTAAGTAGTACCACTAGCACCAGTTGAACTACTCACAGGAGTAAGAGTTATCCCTATGCATAAGCATTGCGAGATTAGGCCCTGAGATAGTACCTGTCAGCTTGAAAGAGAAATGGAAACAGAATTGTAACACAGAAGACAAAATAACCCAAGTATAATGAAAAACAACTGACTGACTTATTATATAGTATTATTAACTAGTTTAGTTGATCACGATCTAAAATAAAAAAAAAATTCAGATATACGGTTGGGTTGTGGATGCTGAGCTCATTTTTTAACAAAGAAATCTACATCTGTTTTTGAACTTGTATATCTCTCTTTTAGAGTAGGTTTATAGCTTGGCTCAATTATTCATTTTGAGTGGGGAGGGGAGGAAACATTACAGGGATTTGAAATAGGTGGTATAACATAGCCATATGCTATTTATGCAGCAGTTTCTGCAATAAATCTAATTTGGTACTGTCAAAAAAAAATTAGACTTATTTGATATAGCAGCACATTAGTAAATGATTGTGGTAGATTTGAAAGTTGTCATTCACTCTGCTTACTTGTAACAGAATCTTGCAAAGCCTTTTTTTTTTTCTTTCCCCGAGCAACTCTATGAAAATTTCTCAGTTCTTTGTCCTGCAGCTGTAGAAACTGAAATATTTCTACAACTGAAAAGAAGGTCTTGCTTTAAGGTAATTGTGGAAGGGGGTGGAAGAATGAATAACCTCTGTTAGCAATTATATGAATGTATAGGCAGAAAAATCAATAAAACAGAGGGGGGAAAAGCTAGATCTCTCCCTTGCCTACAGATTTTTCTAGTGCAGCTGAAATTGTTTATCTCATTATACAGTATGTAGATAAATTAGCTGCTCTGAGTTATTATAGAAGGTAAAATATTTTACCTGCCATCATAAGACCATATGCTGCTTTATAAAGACTGATATTGAATGATTTGAAATAAATCGGCTGTGTCTTCTTCTGGCAGTGCCTTTTAGAAATTTCATTACCTGTTTATTTAATAATAAGCAGTCAAGATAATACATGATTGTTTAAGTACCCTTACATTTAATCATGTACAAATACTGTTTAAGGTATATGTTGTTAGTATTCAAATGTTATTAATAAAGTTGTAAGAGAAAACAAAAATAAAGTCAATAATAAACATGGGGTGAGCAAGGAATCCACCATCATGTCAGTTAATTAGGGAAAAGAAAAGCTTTATAATATCACCTATTTTCCTTTTCTCTTCATTTAAAAAAATGTTTTTTAAAAAAACCTTGCTGATTGTTATTTAATTTGATTTGTTGCTCTACCATACACCTTTCTTAAAAGAAAGGCAGTGATATGTTTTCGGATTCCCATTTTAATTACTTTGAACATTTACTTTGTAGTGTTTAAACTATCACTGGTCAAAAGAGAATTTTAGTAATGATTTCATCTTTTAGACAACGAATCAGGCTGTTAAAGTAACTAAATTGTTTCTGCAAATAGAATGTATTTACAGTGGTAGCAGGTAACAATACTTGCAGCAGTTCTGAGCAAGCAATGTAATTCAGAAATAAGACAGATGAGATTATCGAATGATTAGAAGAAAATTCAAAAAAGTATTTTTTCAAGTGTCTTTTAAAAAAGAAATATTTATCATTGAGAACTAATCTATTAAGGAAATGTATAGATTAATACCAATATATATTTACTTTGAACTATAATTCAATCAATTTTTTGTGTAACTATTGGGAATGGAATAATATGATTTTTTTTAATTTAAAAAAAATTTCAGAAGAATGTATTCACGCCTGCTAAATTTTATACTAATTTTGAAATTAACTGATTCTGATTTATGTTAGAGACTCAGCACTTGTTTTCTCTTGTACATCTGAAAGGAAGTTGCAAATGTGTTTTCTCTACAAGGGTTTGATTTTTATAATGCTAATTTTAACCATTTTGAAAGCTGCACCCTTCTTTTTAAAATACAACCAGTTATTTTCTTTCTGGGCAGTAGCAATATTTCTTTTTCTCTCCTGTGTAAGGATCCAGTCCTGAAGTCATTATGTAATAAGGGCTTCATCATGGACCCAAAGGGTTTGCCGCTCACTGAAGTCTGTGATAAAATTCTAATTCACTTGAATGGGTGCAGGATTGGGCACATAGTTTTGTAAAATTTGACATTTAGGAAGATCATCCTACATGTTGTCTCTTATGTAAAACGCTTCCACAGTGGGGAAAAATTAGCTGGAAATGTCTATAGCTTTGGCTATCTCATTGGTCTTACCACATCCTCACCTCAGTCAGTTAAAGCCAGTGTGACTGAGTGGGCTAGGAGCAAGAGTGTACTTGCTAAACTAAACCAACATGCTGCTATTGGTTGTCACTCTGCTTCTGGCATTCTGAAATTCTAAGAGCATTTTTGCAGAAATTAGGAGGAGGAGTTCTGACTTCTTCCCCTGGCTGGCCTTGACAATTGTTCTGCAGAGCTTGAATCACGAAGTAGGGGCGGAGAGGAGTACAAGTGGCTATGCAATTAGGTGGGATGTTGCTGTGTGCTCCTCTTGCCCCTCAGGTCCCTTTCTACAAATTTCTAACATTTTTGTTCCCCTCCATGTATCATTCTAGAGGAGAAAATAAGGACCCCCAGAAATAAGATGGAAAAAGAATCATTAGATCACAGAGAACAGAGTAGTCCCCCAACAAAGGATGAATCTGATATTAAATTGATACTATTTGGCTAACTATGTTTAGTATTAATTTGTCATAATACTGTACAAGACTTTATTTTTTAAACTTTGAGTCAAATTCAGACCTAATGTAACCAGATGTAACTCCATTTCAGCCAATGAGGTTGTATTTGCTTACATAGATCCTGAATTTATCCATGAAAGTTTAACACCTGTTTTGTTTTGTTTTGTTTTGTTTTTTCTGTAGACAGCTGAATAAAATGTTTGGTTCATTATAATTACAGGTGATAAAATGCTTTTAAAAACTTTTTTTGGCACAGTTTTTCCTTTTGTTGAGTGAATTTTCTGTTTCTTAAAGGACACCTGAATTACATGTTGTGAAGGATATTTCGTATTCTAGAAGAATGAGACTATCTAAGAGACTAGTTTAATAATTCAGTAGTATGTGGTTATCAGAATCTATTTATTAAAAGAGGGATGAGTGCATTAATAGCTACACATAATGGATCCTGTTGACAGTATGATGTTTGTCTCTATCCTGACCCCAAATTTTTTTTTTTACAATTTATTCTAATTTTATGTACAGACAGTATTGTAGTAGAGAGATGGATATTCATCTTGCACAAGGACAGAAAGTGAAAAAATTATGTTTTCAGGCTTCAGTTTAACAAACAATTATTTTTAAAAGTGATGTATTTTTAACAACTCTCTAACGGAGCTTAAAAGAACAATTATTTCAAGGAAATAATGGTACTACTTGTTAAAAGTAATATAACAATTGATGTGGGCCATTTTTGGATATTTAAAATAATTTGATTGTGAACTTTCTTATCCTGCTGTTCTCTTCTCCCTAACTCAGTTTTAATAAATACTTTTGCCTCACATTTTTCTGCTCTACAGTACAGATTTTCTTTTAAGGTGGAATTTGGTATTATTGTTCAATTGTTAAATCTTCTATTTATAAAGTCTTTACTATTTTGTCTTTTGTTATAACTAGAAAATATTTAAAGGATTTGTACCAATTTTTTGCATGCTTAAAAAAAAAAGACATATGAAGAAAGACATATTAGTTGTTAAAATAGTCTTATATTTTTCCTCCACATTATTGTCTTCCTATACCCAAAAGTAATTTTCACAAATACATTACTGTACAGAACTTCTTATTCTGCTGGTTAGCAGAAGTAGATTTAAATCCATACCGACAGTTCATTTGACAATGACCTTGAGGGGCTTTGCTTCTTGAAGAAGAAAGCAGAAGCTTGCAGTAAACAAAGTTCACTTCTGACAGATGGATTGAATGACAGAAAGGTTGCGAGTGCCAGAATAGCCCTGGCAGAGGAGGAAATGTTCAGTGGAATCCAACAGGAGAGGAGGTGTGAACAGGTGCAGGGTTGCTGACGGAAGGGGAACCAGATGGAAGGAGCCAGAGCCAGTTTATTTAAAGGAAAAGGCAGAAAACACTGAAAGGCTTTGCAATCAGTGGCTAAAAGTGTGCATGGAAGAAGGTAAAAATTCACAAAGCAAAACTGCACAGTGGGATATCTAGCACGTAGCATAATGGTACTAATTTGTGAGTTTAGTTTGAAAGTTGCTATTGAAATACATTATACTTTATCCTGTGAAGACCAAGGTATAGATATTTGAAATCTGATTTAAAAAAAAAAAAAGCTTGACATAGATATTGCCTGCCCATTATTTGTAATATTTAATGCACACAAAAGTTATGATTACAGAATAATGTTAAGGTTGTGCCACAAACTAACCAGAGCAAGAAAATATAGAATTATGGGGCTAGATTTCCAGTCTTAACTCATCACACAGGGGTGCCAGCATGCCTAAGTCTTGCCACATGTAATAGGTCATTCGTCTCCTGTTGGGAGTCCTCTGCAATACCTAAGCACAATGGTAATGCTCAAGTACTATGGAAGTTTTGCCTTTGCATGTCTCCACTTCTGTTGTTTTTGGTCACATCTTTAATGCCAGTTTGCTGCTATATTTGCTAACTTATTTCAGGACAAGAGAAGGATTTTGATTTTTCACAGCCCAGAAGAATAAAATATTCTCTTCCCTCAAATGATAGCATTATCCTTATTACTTTGTCCTGTCACGCCACTCCATTTCTGCTCATGGGTTTGATCTTGTAAGGTGCTGAGCCCATTCAGTTCCCGTTGACTTTAATGGTAGTTGAGGACAATTGGCATCTTGCAGGCCTTTGAATAACCCCAGCCAGAAGTTATTTACCTAAGGTCTGTCCCAAAGTAACATCAGTGAGAAGTCAGAGAAAGCACCAGCACCAACCTCACAAACGATCACATGTCAAGAAAAAGCCTCCTAGAACTTGTTTTAATGTTGTAGATGGAGATTGTTGTTATTTACACATACAGTAAATGGCTTCTATAGTAATCACACACTTCAGCATTTAATCATTTGTAAAAGTCCTTGGCTTGCTCATAATTGTCTTACAATAGAATGTGTTTTTGTGCATATGTGTATTTAAAAAATTAAGATAAGTGGTGGGATGGGGGAAAATCCCTTCAGAATAGAAGGCATGATATTTTTATTTTGGGGCTATATTTTAATACTTCATATAACCCACTTGTTCCACACTGTCTATAACCAATATGCTGTTGGTTAGTTCCCATACCAGCAAGTTTATCAAATCTTTACACCATTCCTAGTGCTGTGTTCTACCTGCTCTCCTGGCCTCTTCCTACACCATTTTACAATGTTGTCCATTATTGTATGTTGGCAAATTTATATGAAAGATGCAATCTAAAATTAAATTGTATTGCAAGGCATGCTACCAACTACACTTTTTTACCAGAATTTCGCTGCTATAAATGTATTTGATGTACTGTAAATGCTGATTATTGATCTGAAAATATTATAAACCACTGAAAAAAAGAGAAATTAATTGAATAATTAAATAATTGTGCATTGATATATTAAAAATCCAAATAAAAAGTAGTAATGTTCTGTGTATGGTAGCCAATTTTCAATATTAAAATTTTGGGGAGGAAATGCCAAAAGAGAGACATCATATTATGGACTAATTGTTTACAGATAAAAGCTTTTACATTGAATTGGGGAGGGGGGTTGTTTCAATTTTTATTTTATAAGTGAATCTAATGCTTCAAAAAACTGTATTGACTGAAATCTATAGACAGAACTGGTACTGCCAAAGTTGCATATGTTAAGGCTTCTTTGCATTGCCCATTTGATATGCCTAAAACCTGACCTTTAGGGAGCTCTTGTATGGATGAAAGGATGATTCAGGTTCTATGTCCATAGAATACTTCAACTCTCTGAGAACATTACCAAGGTCAGGGCCGCCCCCAGCTTTTTTGCCGCCCCAAGCGGCGAAGCAAAAAACAAACAAACGTTGGCCACCCCAAGCACCTGCTTCCTTAGCTGGTGCCTGGAGCCGGCCCTGACCAAGGTTTCCAGTTGATGATAACTGTTCAGTTGTTGTAATGTGTACAACTATCTACTAGGATAGCAACTTTCAACCTTTTTTCATTTGTTGACTCTTAAAAATTTTCAAGTAGAGTTGTGGACCCCTTTCGAAATCTTAGACATAGTCTGCAGATCCCCAGGGGTCCGCAGACCACAGGTTGAAAACTGCTGCCTATGGCGGTAACAAACATTGGCTGAACCTGTTACACATAGTCTGTGGACCCCCAGGGATCTCCGGACCCCAAGTTGAAAACCACTGTAGTAGGAATTGTAGTAAGACCTCAAACTCATTTAATACCACAGCTGTTGTAGTGTAATATCTTCTTTCCACAAATGACTCAGGCTGGATTTAAAAAAGTGACCTGGACATTATAGGATTGTGTTCCATTTTACCAAAACTTCAGATTGTCTAATTTCCCATTAAATGATTTACATTTGGACAAATACAAAAAACATTTTAAAGCCATAAGCTTAGTTTTAATTTTGATAGAATAATTTTGGCTATATTGCATAAATATAAGAGTCTGTGAAATAAAGTTTGTCAGTGAGCTGTGAAATTACGTATGAACTTTCAGCCTTGGCTGAATTGTAAAAGCCAAGTTGAGACTCCCCCAAAATATAGGATTTTATTATAAAAATGTTGACACTAGCTGAATTCTAATGTAGTAAGCAAACAGTACTGTCATACCCTTTATTAGTAATGGTCATACTATTTGCTTTAATGTGAGAAAGTGATTTTAGGATAATTTGTCAGGTTGCTTAAGGATAATCAGTTGCCTAAATTTGGAAATTTGTCAAACTTTAACTCTGATTGCTCTGAATAAGTTTCAGAGTAGCAGCCGTGTTAGTTAGTCTGTATCCGCAAAAAGAAGAACAGGAGTACTTGTGGCACCTTAGAGACTAACAAATTTATTAGAGCTCTAATAAATTTGTTAGTCTCTAAGGTGCCACAAGTACTCCTGTTCTTCTTTTTGCTCTGAATAAAGTTTTCTTGGCTTTGTAAGGTTTCTGAGAAGTACTGTCATCTTGGGAGAGAGACACTTTAATGCTTGTAGCTAAGAGATTTTGTTCTGTTTTATACCATTTTAAAGGCATTTTTTACAGTGTATGTGAGCATTTTAAATGAATCTGAAACACATTTAAAATATAGCAGCAGCTGGAATACCTTATTTAGGTCCTGAATGTAATCCCACACCAGTTATAGCCTAGTGTAACTTCATTGACTTCGCTGGAATTACTCTTGATTCTCATTGGTATGAGATCAGAATCAGGTATTTATTGTTATAGAAAGCTATGTCAGTACCCATTGCTAAAACACCTGTTTGCTGTACATCAATAAAAATAATAATTTTATAAAATAATCTCTAAATTTAAATGCTCTGGAATAGAACTGTTTGCACTCTATCAATGACACAATCGCTGAAAAGCACCTAATAAATGTAATCCATAAATCCGTGGGTCAGTGAAACATTTGACCAGATAAGTAAATCTTAAACTGTCTGGAAGTTCATCAAACAGTCTGCTGGCTGGAGTCAGTTCCAGGAGCATGTGCCCTCTGAGATCACCTTGCAACCAACTGTAGAGAGTCCATGGCCAGTTTGCTCCCAGCAACTGACAGAGAGAGAGCAAACCAGGATGTAACTGCCATGAAGGGCAATCTTTCAAAACCCGATGAGGTTTGAAATAATGACCTGGTAATAATGGCTTTTATGAATTGGTAATTTTATACAGTTCTAGTACACATACACATGCATTGGTCTTTTTTCCCCTTCTAGAATTCTGTTAATTTGAAAAATAGATGTAATTCTTGTATTTTATGCTAAACATTTCCTACTTTGTATAAGTATAGTGGTCATCTCTGAAATTCAGTTTTACCTAGTTACAACACAGTGGTATCTAAGCTCCCACAGGTATTTTCTAGTCTAAACAGAGAAATACTGAGGGATCTAAGTGAACACTGTGTGGTAACTGTGGATAGATGTGATCCTCATTAAAAATAACTGAATGGCATTAAGCAAAATGGAATGGGATGACAGATTTGAAAGTGATTTTAGGGTTTTTAGATTAACAGAGGGAACAAATTAAGTCCATGCCTTGGGTGAATGCCTTCCTGGTGCATGGTAATTTACTCTTAATTTTTGAAACCCTAATTCCCAATGCTTTAATATCAGAATAAGTTGTGAAGAAGCTGCATGCTTGCCCTTCTACTTGCAACATATCTGTAATCTGAAAATGGATTAGTGAAGGATGGAGGGGAGAAATTTGTGGCAAATTCTGTCAAACTTTTTTATATAGGTCTTTTTACTGCCCTCATCATCGTAGTAGTTGATTGCCTTCAGGTAGTGGATTAAGTTATATGATTAACATCTCTCTCATCTTCTCCCCTGGGAGAGAATATTGTGTGTAGCCAAGGATATTGTTTTTGTAGGGTTCTGTTTAGGGATTTTTATTTTATTTTATTTTTTAATGTACATGCTGCTATGTGCACAAAGAAGTGTGCTTTGCCTTTGAAGCGAAAAGTACTTAGGTTTATCCCTTATTTAATGATTCTGTATGTGGAATAATACATGTTTTGAGATAAACAAGGCCTGTTAGCTCATAGACTCCATCCAGTACAGGATTGTTTCTTAATATTTAATTTCTTAGTACTTTGAAATGATCTGATGCTGCTGTTAGTCTCATGCAGAATTCCCATTGAGTACAGTGGGAATTCTATGTACAGAGTGACTGCAGGAACATTATATAGTTAGACCAGCAAATAAAAACTTTTTCAAATTATGAATATGGATTGCAATCTCCTAATCACAATTTGTTTGCTACCCATATGGCTGGGCTATGTTCATACCATTATCTGGCTTTAGAACAAAAATTCCCAAACTGTGGTGTGTGGAGCACATGCTGGTGGTTCACAGAAAACTAGCTGGTTGTATGCTTTTCTTCCTCCCTATTTCCAGCTGCTAAAATGCATTAAAATACCTTCTGAATATATTTGCTTCTGTGTAACCAAATGCAATAATTGCCAGGGAGTTGTCTATATTATTGTGAATGGGAGGAAAAGTGGTCTATGGGACTTTCAATGGGAAGATAAAAGGTCCATGAGACGCTCTGCATTAAAATGTGAGCCACACTGTGAAAACATTTGAGAATCAAGATTTTCTGTCTCCTCATGCCCCATTTGGTACACATTTTGGCGATTGAGAATTGAAAAGCTCATCGTGCAAGTCTTCACTCCTATGAGTAGTCAAATTTAAATATATATTTTGTTTAAAACAAAATCTAAATTAAAAAAAATCAAAAAAACAAAACTAGTGTTCCTGGTATTTATTGTGGTAAAAGCATAGAACACATACATGATCTGACTAAAGTTCCTTAAATCTCTCCTCTCATCTGGTAACAGTCCAATTCCCAGGAAACGCTGTATGCATAAATAGAAAATATTTCTGATTTGAAAAGACTAGTTAAGATGTGTTTCATGTGTCTATACCTAAGTTTCCCCATCTGTAAAATGGAGATACTGATTCTTGTCTCCTTTGCAAAGTGACTTGGGATCTATAGATGAAAAGCATTATATAAAAGCTAGGTGATGTATTATTAAAGAACAAAAAGGCTGTTTTGTCATTGAAATATATCTTTATTTTGCCCTTCAGAGGACTTTCTAATTTTGATCCCTTATTACATTTCAATGGCTTTAGCTCTGATTTCGGTGTCAGAAATTGATAAATGTAGTAGAGTTTCTTGATTATTTTAAGGCTTGTCCATCAAGATTAAAATAAATAAATGCAATGAGATTTTCATTTTTTTTCCTATTGTGTGTGAGCAAGACAAAGGATATTCTTTGATTTTTCAGTTTTTTTTCCTTAGATTCACTGCTCTTAATGTTATTTTGGTTACTGATGACTAGACAGTTCAGAAACGTCTTTTAAATTCAAGTCCTTGCTAAGATTGTAATAAAGTGATGCAAAGTACAATGGACAAAATGGGTCTGTGTACTGGCAGCTGCTCATAGAGATATTTGGTGTAATTTTCAAAAGTATCTTAGGTAGTTAGGAATGTAAGCGTTATTGAAAGTCAATGGGAAGTAGGTTTCCAAAGTGCCTGTATCACTTTAGAAATGGGACATAGGAGCCTGAGGCTATGTCTACACTACCGTGGTAAGTCGACCTATGCTACGCAACTCCTTAGGTCGAGTTACCGCGGGGTGTCGACGGGAGAAAATCTCACGTCAACTTACCTTACTTTTCTCGTCGGGTAGAGTACATGGGTCGACTGAAGAGCGATCTGCAGTCTATTTGGCGGGACTTTACTAGGCCCACTAAATCGACCACCGGTGGATCGATCTCAGAGTGTCGATCCCGGCTGTAGTGTAGACCTGCCCTACGTAACCTAAGCACTTTTGAAAAGTTTACCCATTGTGCATGAAGGAGAGGCACGTCCTTCCAGGGATAAGTGTCCTTACCCACCTCTGCTCACCATTATGTAGGAGAGGTATGTGAACCCTCTTCACAAGTTTCATGCTACTGTCAGTGTTGGCCTTCCTTGGTCCTTGTCAGAAACATGAGAACTGATACTGTGTCTGTGTTGGCCCTCTTTGAGTGCCCAGGGTGAGGCACAATCTAATTTAATGTGATTTTTTTTTAAAAAAAGGTTTGTTTTCAAAACTAGGACTGTGAATTATATGATTAGGCACATCTTATTCTATAATGTTTCCATGACAAAACATGTT
This sequence comes from Trachemys scripta elegans, assembly GCF_013100865.1. Taxonomy (NCBI): domain Eukaryota; kingdom Metazoa; phylum Chordata; order Testudines; family Emydidae; genus Trachemys; species Trachemys scripta. The sequence goes on along the minus strand of NC_048300.1, from coordinate 68,669,601 downwards.
TTTCTTCACTTTCCTTTTCTCCCCTCACCCCCATCGGCCAACATGTCTTCTTTTTGTCACATCAGGCCCCGTCCTACCTCAGGCAAAGCTCCCACTGTCTTCAAGGAGAGTTTTGTCTGAGGTCAGATTGCAACATCGGGTCCAGGAATTAGTGTGTAATGTAACCCACCCACCATTTATATTGCTTTGGCATAAATGTAAGCAAGAAGATGTAACATTGTGTATGTCATGCTGAGATATTGTAATATCTCAGATGGATTATTAGGCAGAAAGCCAAAGGTTAAGTGCAGCAGCCAAATGAGGTGTGGCACTATCCTTATGTGACCCATTCCCAGAACTGTCTTCTTATTTTATAGCCCGATGCAATTAGTAATATCACTGAGGATAAAAGGATTTCTTAAATTGTACTTTCAAGGTATTCTTAAACCAATTAAAGTAGTTACAGCAGGACTATAGAATTATTGTTTTGTTTTGTTTATTAAACCTAAGATCAACCCCCCATATACATGAGCACACTCACATTTTGGGTTAGGTTTGCTCTAGATCCAATCTTTGCAGTGGTTCATAGCAGCCCCTTTGCAGCACAGGCCATTATCTAATATATGCATATCTTTTCCTTTCTTGTTACCCATGATGTCTTTGCTTGGCATGTGTGTCAAAGAAAAAGTTTGGGTGGTGTGTGATAACTTGACATTTATTTTGACTCTGTAGTGATTGCCACATCTTGTATATTCAGTCAAGTAAATTGCTGGCAAACTGGTGTCTTCAGACCTTAGTAGTGGGACTGGCAATTAGTCACCTAAATACAGCCTTATTGTGTAAGCCCTAAATTTATGCACACGCAGGATCAGTCCCCTGTGATATGTTAACTGTTTCCTGTGAGGTACTGGATGCCCTTATCTAGAGCCCTGTGAAATTTTTTAGTTTTTATAATTTTTCATTTATTTTGTTGTATTGTGGGAGGGATTGAGTCCTGCCCCTAGGGAGATGGGCTGCTCAGGGACAGGTGGGTTGAGTCCTGCCTTTGGGGGTGTAGGTGGGAGGCCTGTGGGGGGTGTCAGGTCCTGTCTCCAGAGGGAGGAGGTTGGGTCCTGCCCTGGGGGTATGTGTGTGGGGGAGCTCTGAGGGGTCAGGGATCAGGTCCTGTTCCTAGAGTGTGTGTGGGAGGCCTGGATGAATGGGAGCAATAAGATCCTGACCCTGAGAGTGAGTAGTCGGGTCCTGACCGGAGGGGGTGTGCGTGTACGTGTGCAGCCCCCTGGCTCTGTGTGTGCGTCTGTCTGTCTTCTGGGGGAAGGGCTGGGTCATGACCCCTGGGGGAGGGGTTGCAGAACAAGCCTGTCCAGCACTCACCCCATAACAGCAGCTCCTGTGCCCGGGGGCTGGATCCAGCTCCCTGCTCTGGACACTAGGTCTCACTTCAAATTTCTCCCTCCCATCTGTTATGAGGCAAACCTGAGTGGAACTGTGACTCTGTGCGCCAGGTCACAAGGCCCAGAGCAGGGTCCAGGTCCAGTCCCAAAGGACAGGAGCGGCTGCTGCAAGGTTAAGTTTTTGTTCTATTTTGTTTTACAGGTTATTTTTTGTTTTATTTCATGTTATGGTATTTTGCATTTACAAAACCCAGAGAGCTCTGCCTTCATTTTCTGTTGTCTTAAATTAATGGTGGAAGCTTTTCTTCTGTTTGGATGCTTAAGCAAACTCATTAAGCTTGTAGAATAGCTGTAATGTGAACACTGTGGGAACTGTTGCCATTGACTCAACTCCCATTAATTTCACTGGGAGTTTAGTTCATCTCAGGATCAGGCCCCTATACTTTATCACTAGATGAAATATATAACATCTGCAAGAGAGAACAGATAAACTGCACAAGGCAAATTGGATCTTAAGGGAGGCTTTCTCATACTGGAGGACTCATTTAATATTATAAAGTATAATCCAAGAATACATGGATTATTCTCTGGAAGAGGAATCCTTTTTCACTCAGAAAATAGGTCATGCTTTCATCCATTTTCTGCTAGCCACTGAGGTGTGTTTGTCATGTAAAAGAAAGGTTGGCATGTTCAACTTCAAGTGTGCGTGTGGGGAAAATGTTTGTTGTGTAAAGCTAGACCAAATTTTTTAAATTATCAGTTGAACTATCCATTTTGGCATTTGATTCATCTGTAGAGTAGTATATATTTTGTATTTCTGTTTCCTGTTTGTTTTGATAGATTGAAGAAAGAAAGTATTCAGCACAGTTTTAGCAATGAAGCAAAGACCCGAGCCCTTCAGGCGGAGCAAAGAGAGCAGGAGCTGACACAGAAGATGCAGCAAATGGAGGCCCAGCATGATAAAACTGGTAGGTGGTAGAAAAAGATTAGAGCCTGGGCACTTACTCACAAGCCAGGCCCATGCCTTACTGTGAAATGACATCAGGAACACCTGTAACCTTTGGCTGGCCGAAGGGAGCAGATGCTAACTACACCGGAGATTCCGAATTACATATTAGTTAGCGTTTAAAAGAGAAAATGGAAAGTATTGCCCACTGTCTGTTGATTTCAGAGTGCTGCTCTCACATCTGTTGCACCATCTGGATTATGAGTTTATTTACCTGTATTCAAGAAACGTAAAGCTGAGAGAGACCACAACAAAGTAGAAAAACAAAGGGCTTGTTTTTGGCTGGATTTTCAGGCACACATGTTATATAAAGAAAATAGCATCAGAAGCTCTGCGGGAAATGCTCTGAGCTTACAGTTAAAGTCTCCTGAATAGCATTGAACAGTTCCCACAGTACACACATTATAGCTACTCTAAAAGCTTAATGAGTTTGCTTCAGCATCCAAACTGGAGAAAAGCTTTAACCATTAATCGGTTCTTAATTCACTGTCGCAGCTGGATGTAATTCACTGGCTCCAAATTGATATGTTCCTTTATTTAATCTTTGCAGCCTCAAACATTTTTAGCATTAGTATGTTTTTCCCCTAGTCTAGAACAAGGATGTTTAATCCTTTGCATTCTTCAAGATATCACTACTGCAGTTTAAATGTACTAATACAAAGCATTGACCATAGCTGGGAGCTTGGCTGGAAGCAGACATCCTTCATCACACTGGCTTAGCTGACCTATAACTTTTTACCTTTAATCTGAAAAGGACTTTCAGAAAATGCAATTTCATTTGTTCACAGTCAAAACATTTTGCCGTTCGTTTTACAATTGTAATGCTTTGTGTTTATGAATGGCATTAGGCAAAATAAGGATAACTCCACATTTAATATTTAACCAATTACATTGTTAACAAAGGCTCAAATTGTAGCTCTTAGCATTCCATAGGCTCTAGGTGGGGGAAATCTGTAACATCTACATGTTGGTGGAAGGGGGTGCTATAACTTCGCAGAACATTATGCCTACCATTTTTCTGGGGAAAACACATTTCGCCTGCTACCCCTTTAACACCTCTAGAACAGAGGTAGCTGGCATTCCTTCCCAGCCAGTGCTAACTGTTACAAGAGGTGGTGAGCCCACATCCACCCTCTATCCTATGCAGACATGCCTCCTGCAGCATTGTCACTTGTACTAATGGGCCTTGCTTTGTGTTAAGGGAGTACAAATTCTGAATTATGACTGCCTTCTACACAGAGGTGGTCAAGGGAAAGGAGCTCTCGCTCTTCTTTCCCCATTCTGTCCAGCACATCTGCATATGGGCAGCTGTAATTTGACACAAATTAAGGAAAACTAATTTACTTGCCCTTCCTGGTCCATAAGATATTGTTTAATTTGAGTGTATTGAAACAAGATTGGATGTGTCAATTTCATATCTCTAGTAAGAGTGGGAAGAGTTGAAAAAATGGTCATTTTGTACATAAAGATATCAGGTATTATGCATGTATGTATTATAGGGGATGTTATATACTACTACTGTAAGTTGGATACAGATGAAGGACTACAATATTCTAGTCATAATTGTATAAAATATATTTCATTATATATCTTTTATTAAATATGAAGGAATCTGGTAACAATACAAACAAATTATTTACAGTTTCAGGAATGATTCTAAGACTAGAAATTTAGGGAATACATGGTCTTCTCACTTTGAATATTGAAAACATTTGATTTCTAGGTAATAAGTTTTAGCCCAGTTTAGGTCAATAGTAACAGAAAAATCAATATAAAATGGTGGTCTAAGTGCAGTTCCCACTCGACATAGGTCTATGTATCTACCTCATATTTGTCAAATGCTGGTTGTCAGACTCAATAGAAAGACCAAGGACTAAATGAGCTGATTTCTGCAAAGATGGATAAGATATCTTGGTGGGCCCAGTAAGGACATTATCACTCCTGATCCTGTACCTGTTGGGTATATGGAGGACTTCAAAGCCCAGTGTTTGCCAATCTGATGCCCCTCATGAACATAAAATTCTCAAGTTTAAGAAAAACAAACGAGTGAATTTGGCATTTATGGTAATTTTGTCACAATAGGCTTTGGTCCATTATCACCTCAGATAGCCTCTTTGTTAAGTTGCCTGCATGTCCGTTGTGAATGAGACTGCTTGCTCATCCTATCAGAAAGAGGCAGTAAGGACAACTGTTCAAAGGTCTGGTAGTGTGAGGTGATGCTCAACTCCATTTATGATCTCAAGAGAAGTAGAAGGCATTCTGCACCTTGCAAGATTATGCCCTAATGAAAGAATTGCAGGAAAGGTTAAGATACATGTTTGTGGGTGTCTGAGAGAAGAAGTGGCTTAGATTTTTCCCATTCAGAAATTCTCAAGTTTCGCCATTCTTTGGTAAATAGTGATTAGATCATTATCCCATGTTCAAATGCCTGGAATTTAAACCATATTTTTAAAAAAAGTTTGTGTGTGTGGGGGGGGCGGGAGGGGATAAGAATATTTTAAATCTTTGTATCAAGTCTTAATTTTATAAATATAAAAATATAATTTCTAGTGAATGAACTGGATTCTTTGCTGACCTCCCAGAACACATTCATAGCAAAATTGAAGGAGGAATGTTGTATGTTGGCAAGGAAGCTGGAACATGTAACAGAAAAAAACAGGTAGGTGTCATTTTGCTACTTAGAAGTGAGCTACTGTATTGATTATTTTTATTTATATTTATTATTCTCTTCTTCTAAAACTTGTCATCTGCACCTATTCCAAACCTGTTACGACATCTGCAACTTGAGAAACCAAGATGGGATTTTGCCCAGGGTATTTCTAATTTTACACTTTTCAAATAGTGTTTCCATTTAAATTACTTGGACTATTCAGATCTGAGAAATCACATATACTCTTTTTAGGATTAGTATTCTTCAAATAAAAAGTAATATATTAACTGTCAAATTGCTATAATTCGAATGTTTGAAATCATGCTAAAAATAATAAATATCCAGTTAAATATCTTCATGTCACACGAAGAAGCTGAATTCTGTTGCATATCTGGGATTAAATGACTTAGAATTTTTTAAATAAGCCATTTAGTTTACGGTAGCACACACTAGCTAGTGGTTCTGGATTTTCATCACATCTTCCCTCTCAGCAAACTCTTGTGAAAATTGTTGCTCAGTAAATGTCTGATTCTATAGCCTCCATTCGTGTGGCATTCCCCTGGAAGTAAATGGTAGTTCTACATGTGGAACAACTAAAAAATTAGATTCCAAAGTAGTTGAGTAAAAGTAGGAGTTTAGAGTTGCACTATATTCATATACAGTATAGTGTTATATCCTGTTCATAGTTAGCTCTTAGGCTAGAAGAAGGTTATCCTGCAAAGAATTGGGATACTTTGTGGTTCTAGCACTGAGATTCTGGGTTCATATGTGATATTAATAAAATAAGCCATTTGATTTTGTATTCCAAAAGAGTGAAACTCACCTCTTTGCAGAGAGCCTCCACAAGCCTATCCACCATTAAATCTTACTTACAGGACAAAGTGGGTATTGAGTGGAGCGTAGACTTTATGCATACTCTCCATATGGGGTGAATTTCATCCAAAGGATTTGGAGAAAGGATTAAAAATGGAGGGAATGTAAAATGGGTCATTTTAAAAAGAAACTCCCCTGTTGAAAATGTCATGCTGGCTCCTCAGGAGGCAAAGTGACTGGCAAAAGTGCCGCTAATCTGCCTTTCAGGTTGTCCAGCATTGTAAGAGTAACATAAGAAGACTCACAAAATAGGAAAAATTCAGAGAGCTGGTGAAGCTTGAAGCCATAATTGGCTGCAGGCAAAGTAATAATTTAAAATAATTGAAATAAGATTTATTCCACCTGTTCATATAACATACTAAGGGCTTCCAACACACACACACAAACCTTGTCAAGTAACATATGAAGGGTGGGTGCAAAGAATGAAAATACATACTTTTTTATGTAAATAATTCTCAGTAATTCCCCAGTCCCCTCATTTTAGCCAATATTGGCTGACTAACTTCTTGGAAGTGTCCAGGATGTGAAAGAGGACTGTGTAGCACCTTTTTCTATCCCTAAAGAAGAGTATTTTGTGCATAGGGAGCAGTGTGGATGAAAGCATGAAGATAGTTGTGAGAACTGGACATATGGTGGGTTGAGGCTGATGACATTGGAAAGGAGGGAATGGGGGTTTGATTCAATCCAGAAACAAGAATGGATAAGTCAGGAAAGGCAGAATTGTCAAGAGCCTTGAAGATAAGGAGAAGAAGATTGAAATAAAGATGGTGGAAAATGGGAAGGTAGTAGAGGGATTTGGTGAGACGTGGTTAGAATTGCAGACCAGAAAGATGATCTTAGCAGCTGTGATTTGAATGACCAGAGGAAGTAATGTCAGAGCGCCCAGTGTGCCATTGGCTTTCACATCCTCTCAACTCGAAGTAATTTTGTTATCTCATGATCACTGTGTGTGCAGCTGCAATTCCAGGAGTCAATGGAGAAGGCATTTTCTTTTAACATAGAATTCTCTTACAGATTTCATAATATGCTGCCTATATGTGTTATTCAAAACAGATTCTGATCATATAGTTTATTCGGTGTGCCCTATTTGTCTGACAAAGTGGCCAAACCATAGGCTTCAGTTACTGCCAAAATCCTGGATTCTGCACAGCACATTAGTGTGTCTAGTCTAGTGATTAGAGCAGAGGTCTGGGACCAGAACATATGATTTGTCTTCCTAGATATGTTGTTTGCCGTGCTACTTGGGAACCTCTGTGACTCAATTTCCTCATTGGTAAAATGTGGATAATACTTAACAGGAGTCCTATGATACTATATTAATTAAAGTGTGTAAAAACACTTAAGCTTTTGCAATAAGAGATCCAATAGAAGTATAGATTTATATAAGATATTTGGTGCACATTTAGAAGAAGCAGACAAAGTTTGTTATACAAATGCATTTGTACATGGAATATGTTACCTCCAGCTGTGTAGCTACCTCGCTACACTTCATACATGGTTCCTGTATGATATCTGTAATATGTTTTTTGTTAGGTGAAACCTTTTATTGTGAGCTAACCCCTACCTAGGGCTAGATAGATCTCAGGACAGAATACTGAACAAGATTATATACTCCTCAGGTTGCATAGAAGATAAATAGTATATGTTAAGGCACTATATACACGTGCAAGTGTTTTAAAAAAAAAAATCTAAATATGGTCTTTTGGGGGTTTTTTGGTGTTATTTTGTTCATTTTTTCTCGGATTGTTACTGTCTGAGTTGCTAGATTTGTGGATTGATGCTTAACATTGCCCATTGTGTATTTGTGATTTGCGTTTTGTAATTAAGGGGAACAATGGGAGTCCATTGGGTCTCATTATATATAATGGTTGGTTTAATTTGTTTCACTTCTATCTTGTTAATTGTAAATTGATCATTAAGATTTGAATTCTAATCTGTCACCAGGGTTGTGAGTATTGAAGCTAGAGCAATGATCCTGGTTTTAATCACTGATGATGAGAAACAAATTTTACAATTTTGGTACATATTGCAGTTCATATATTTTAACACTGTATTTTATGGTGTTATAAATATTGTTAAATGACTTTTAGTGTAGTTTTACTGTTTGGACTATAATGTATAAATTATATTACTGTTTTGGCAACAGTAGGTGTCCAACTGTGTGAGTTTAATTGAAGTAAAGAACATACACCCGGTTGAACTATTTTTCTGCATGTTTGGTTGACGTTCTATTTAGAGACTGCACTCATTATACTCAACACCAGGAGTAGCTTGCCCAAGCTAGTGGTACCAGGATGGGAAATCTGTCTGCAAAACCAAATCATTAAGACGATATGTTATCCACTTAAAGAAGAATTATTCCAATCCCAATTATGTCAATAAAAATGTTACTTTATAGCACTTGTCAATGTAATACTATAAAATTGACTGGTTTTCTGAGGAACAAGAAAAGACGCTGCTGCATAAAACAGCTAAGCTCTTATTCTGTGCTGTGGCTCTAAGAAATACAGTGCAGAGAAGATAGTGTAGAAGGAAGTGGGGGAAAATAAATTTTCCCAAATCCAGGTGTTTACAAAGAAAACATGAATCAGACCTCAAAAAATGGAGTAACTTAAAAATCATGTTTAAAAAAAATGGAATATTTATTTGCCTCCTGGATTTTGAATTTTAGGGTGCCCATAGGTTATGTTCTCAAAACTTTCACAGTAGTTTGGGATAAAAACTAGCCTTTGTTTTAAGTGAAGGCTGAGATTCTCACATTATCACCTGAATCTTGGCGCTCTAGGAAAAATACCAAATATCTAGAGACTTGAGATAAAATTGTGGGAGTTGGCAGCACTGCAAGGTGGTATATTATAAGCCATCTTTCTGCTGTCTAAGTTCTGGGCTTCTGCTGGGGTTGGTGCAGCCAGTGATGTAAATTGGCTTGTTGGTCTAGGGGTATGATTCTTGCTTAGGGTGCGAGAGGGCCCGGGTTCATATCCCCGACAAGCCCACTTTTTGGGGGGAGGGATAGCTCAGTGGTTTGAGCATTGGACTGCTTTTGGGGGGAGGGATAGCTCAGTGGTTTGAGCATTGGACTGCTAAACCCAGGGTTGTGAGTTCAATCCTTGAGGGGGCCACTTAGGGATCTGGGGCAAAAATCTGTCTGGGGATTGGTCCTGCTTTGAGCAGGGGGTTGGACTAGATGACCTCCTGAGGTCCCTTCCAACCCTGATATTCTATGATTCTATGAATTAGGGTAGCTATGAGCTGCTCAGACTTAACAGCGGCCTCCTGAAGGCTGTATCATAACCCAGAATCCCCACAGTGCTATGTTCTATAGTGTTGCCCCCTCACCTTTCCAACACACTTCCCTTCCATTCCCAGCACATGAGGATTTATGAGGAGAGCAGAGGAGAACCTATGTTTCAGAGTAGCAGCCGTGTTAGTCTGTATCCGCAAAAAGAACAGGAGTACTTGTGGCACCTTAGAGACTAACAAATTTATTTGAGCGTAAGCTTTCGTGGGCTACAGCCAAATTCATCGGATGCATAGGATGGAACATATAGTGAGGAGATAACATATACATCTCCTCACTATATATTCCATCCTATGCATCCGATGAATTCAGCTGTAGCCCACAAAAGCTTATGCTCAAATAAATTTGTTAGTCTCTAAGGTGCCACAAGTACTCCTGTTCTTTTACAGGAGAACCAGTTACACTGGCCCAACGCTGCTTTCTCCCCCATTCTACTGCAGTGTTTTTATGTCTCATATGCCACCAGAGCAGCACATGGGTACCACAATTGGAAGAGAATCTCTCCCCTAGAATTCAGTCATTCCACTAGGGCAGCGTCTCTCAATTTTTCCAGACAACTGTACTCCTTTCAGGAGTTTGATTTGTCTTGTGTACCCTAAGTTTCACCTCTCTTAAAAACTACTTGCTTACAAAATCAGACATAAAAATACAAAAGTGTCACAGCACGCTATTACTGAAAAATTAGTTATTTTCTCATTTTTACCATATAATTGTAAAATAAATCAATTAGAATATAAATATTGCACACCTCTACCCCAATATAATGCTGTCCTCGGGAGCCAAAAAATCTTACCACGTTATATCGAATTTGCTTTGATCCCCCAGAGCGGGCAGCCCCGCCCCCCCGGAGCACTGCTTTACCGCATTATATCTGAATTCTTGTTGTATCGGGTCGCATTATATCTGGGTAGAGATGTACTTACATTTCAGTGTATAGTATGTAGAGCACTATAAACAAGTCATTGCCTGTGAAATTTCAGTTTGTACTGACTTTGCTAATGCTTTTTAGGTAGCCTGTTGTAAAACGAGGCAAATATCTGGATGAGTTGATGTATCCCCTGGAAGACCATGGGCATGCATATATCCCTCATTCAGAATGACTGCACTAGGGTATATTCATAACTCTTATATTTAGTTTCACTAGTTACAATAGTAATGATATGCTATGGATATGTGATGATAATTTGCACTTACATAATAACTTTTCTGCCTAAATGACTCAAGACACTTAATATATCTTCATCTATTAAGTCTTACAGTGCCTTGTGAGGTACTAAGTTGTATTATCCCCCAAACTGAGATGTTGAAAGATGAAATTATTCTGTTATGTAGAGTGAATAAAACGTGATCCTTGCTATTCATCTTCTGAGAAATATGCTTTGAAACTCAGCATAGCAGTTTTAGCTTATTAATAACATTAATAGTACTTTGCTCTTATAACAGTACCTTTTACTCAAAGGTCTTAAAGTGCTTTATAAACCATTCAGTAATTAATCTGAAAAACCCTGTGAGGTGGGTTGCTGATATTATTTATTTGTATTTCTGTAGCACCTATGAGAGTTCTAGTCATGCACTGGACCCATTGTGCCAGGAGCTGCACAAACACAGAACAAAGACAGTCCCTGCCCCTTAGAGGCTACAATCAGAGTGAACAGTTGATGGCAACAAACATCACATTAGTTCCATTATATTTTAATTATTTTATTTTTGGTGGGTTTAGTTAGGAGTGATAAGCTAAAGGAAAGGGAGTGGGGATGTTAAAGGCAAAAGCAATGGGGAGGACAGGGAAGGGGAGAAGAGGAGTGATGCTAAGATGAAGAGACTGAAGAAAGGGGAGATGGAAGGAGAAGGTTAGAGCAGCCAATCAGCACAGAGCAGAGAAAGTCCAATCAGAACTGTAGAAAGTTCTCTGAATGGTCAAAGGATCCCACTTTGGCTTCTTCTGTCCGTATGGGCTGGAGTTTCTGTCTGGCTCCTCTCTGCAGTCTTCTCCCAAGCCCACATGATGGTGGGAAGGGGAGACACCACCTTGGGCCTAGTGCTCCCACAGTTGGGGAGTCTTCCTTGACCATTGTTATTCCCTTTTACATATTAAGAAACTCAAATAAATGATTTGTCCAAAGCTGCTGAAGAAGTCTGTGTCAGAACCAGGATTAGAACTGAAGAGCGCCCGGTTTCCAGTTCTGTACTGTATTTAGCACATAGACACAGAGGACTAGATTCACAAAAGGACTTACGTGCCTATGTCCGATATTTATGTACCACTGACATTCACAAAATTGCTTAGCTGCCACTTAACCCCAGAGGCACCTACAGTCCCCAATACATCCAAGTTTCTGCTGGTAGGCATGCACAAAGCCACCCAAGTCCTCATTCGGCCACACAGCTAACGAGTTGCTCAAAGACCTCTCTCCTGCCTAAACCCTGTCAGGATTGTCAAACTAGGCATTCCATCACCTATCTTGCTTTCAGGTCCCGATCTATTGGGTGCATGTAAATCTGATACAACTCCATTGACCTCATTTGACACCAAAAATGGCCAATTGTCTTTAAAATCAGTCCTTAGTCTGGTTGTCCACACCAAGCAAGGGGAATTGTGATCTTGCATAAGTGGGTTTTTGCATATCTATAAGTGAGAGGCTGCTCTTATTGTAACTGGGTTACCAAAAAGTGGAATACCACAGTGTCATGTCTCCAGACAGTAGGAAGTGGCTTGCTAAGTAAAAATGAACATATGTTTGTTTCTGTAGGATCTAATAAGAGCCTATTTACACATACATGTACAGAAGTCTTATAAAGGTTGAGACTACATAGTGATGGCCCACTATAGGATGAAATCTGACAACATCCATCACCACTGTGTTTTTACTACTTTAGGTCTGAAGTCAGCCAGCTTAGTCAGGAAAATGAGTACGTTCATGATAGACTGGAGAAGATGCAGAAAAGAAATGATGAATTGGAAGAACAGTGTATCCAGCATGGGAGAATGCATGAGAGAATGAAGCTGAGGTAGGAAGTTCTATTAATCCATCCCTATGTGGTATATATGCAGGACCTGTTGTATTGTATAAACAAGAAAAAAGTTTTAGTCTTTATTTTATGAAAATGACCAAAACCTCACAGACCATCCTTTGTTTGTTCTTTTGCTTGTGCTGTTTTGGATAAATAGCAGGAAAGCATGTTCAGTTTCCACAGTTCTCTGAAGAATTTATACCTAATTGATTTAGCATATGTGTTGTAGGCTGTTTCTGCTGTTTGGGCTCTCTCAGATGAATTGTCATAAGAACAGTCATACTGGGTCACACCAGTGGTCAATCTAGTGCAGTATCCCATATTTCAGTGATGGCCAGTGCCAGACGCTTTAGAGGGAACAAAAAGAACAGGGCAATTTATCAAGTGATCCATCTCCTGTTGTCCAGTTCCAGTTTTTAGTAGTCAGAGGTTTAGGAACACCCAAAGCATGGGGTTGCGTCCCTGATCATCTTGGCTAATAGCCTATTCTCCATGGCCTTATCTAATGCTTTTTTTGAACCAATTATACTTTTGGCCTTCATAACATCCCCTGGCACTATTACAAAGCAGTTCAGCTATATTCACATCTTGCATCAGATCCTGTGCACCATTTAGGACTAATATGTCTTTCTTTTGTGCCCTTATTTAATATGCTATATTTTTCAGCACTATTTTCTTAACACATCTAGTTATTTGTGTTTAATATAAACACAAACCTGTCACTGAAAATATAAGTATTAATAAAGTAGAAGCTATTCAGTTTTGACCAATAGCTTGAAAATGCCAATTGTTTGATATTATTTGAGTTACTCTTATGGAGGCATCTTCCCACTCAAGTAGTGCTCCATCCCTTAGTCATCTGGGCTGAGAATGAGGAAGGGCAGAAACTTTTGGGGGAATAGCCAGCCCTCAAGAGTAGCAGAGACTTCCCTAGCAACTTCCATCACCAGCCTCCTCATGCTCCTTCCACCCTGGGTTCTTGGTGTAATAGAAAGTAGGGGATGCTGGGAGGGAGTTTGGGCAGGACGATGAGGAAAGGGGCATAGCAGAGTATAGCTCCGGTACACCAAATTCTCCACTCCGGAGGGACTTCAAGCCAGTCATGTAAGTTAGGGCTGCACAGGAGGCAGCTCTACATTATGCTGGAACTGGACAGCCCTGAATCAGGGAGCGAGCTGCAACCAGCTCTCTACAGCCCCCCACTCCATTTCAACAGAGTTTGGATGGACCAGCATATCAAGGCCTATGTGTTACACAGGGTGTTCTGTCTGGTGATTCTTTGCCCCACCCCGTTCCTACCGCTCTCTAACATAGTTCCTCTCCTGCCGGTCTCTGTCTCCCTTCCCTCCATTCTTCCTTTTTGCTTGCTTTATCCCAGTAACTCATCCTGCTCCTGCCATCTCACTTCTGCCCCCATAGTTAAACTTCAAAGGAAAAAAAAGAAAATCTGAAATCTCAGATTGTGCACTTAATCTGTGAAACCACATGATTTCATTATTACCCTCATCCTCCCTCTCCCTGACTCTGCCTTGGTTCCTTGCATTAGTTGTTTTATATTAGATTCCAGCCTTGGGGAGCAGGGAGCATGTCAGCCTATGTATTTGTACAGCACCTAGCACAATGAAGCTCTAATCTTAGTTGAGCCTTCGGGCACTACCATAGTATGTATAAGTAAGGAAAAAAATCTGGCTTTTTAATTATTGGAAGTTGAAAACTGTTATGTTGAATTTTAGTTGATAACATGGATTTTCATCTATAAAATATTGGTTTAGGTAGCTGATGTGGGATAAGTAAAAGTGAAGGCCTTTCGAGTTATAAATTGGCTGCTAGTATAACAGCACCTGAAATACTCTGCTTGTGGAACATACATTCACAGTGTAATCCATGCTACTATAGGAATTCCAGCCTCACCTCTGCTTTTAGAAAACGTATGTATGGTCTCTTTATACTGGAATAAGGACAGGAGATATTACATACGGTTTAATTAATGTCACAATGCGAAATTACTGACACCTTACCCCCACCCCCACCCCAGTGATCCCCATGAATTTGGCCATCTCCCAATTCACATACCTCCTAGCCTTGTTGACCCTGGGGCATGGGGAGTGCTTCACAGTTCCCTGCCACACCCTGCATGTGCATGTCCTACCATAAAATTTTTACGTGTAGAAAAAGTTCCAGGATCAGCCCCAAGTCCCTCTTAACTCTAAGCATTAAGGCTACCCCTTTACACATTCCTAAATCATTTCCCCCACGTTGCACCACAATCATATCTGGTGCCCACTGATAAGCCCCCACAGTATATAGGAGTGGCATCAGCTGGTCCCATAATATGCCCCTCCTTCTGTGGTAGCTCAGGACTGCTTCATCACTAAGCCCCAGCTGTGAACACTCAGACAGCCTGGATGCCCATCCATACACTGTCTTCCTGCATCTGGAATGACAACAATGCAAAACGAACAACAAACAATTCCCTACCTGGGGTCTCATGTACATTCTGTGTGCTTCTGAATGCCAATGCCTGAATTACCCTAGCCTCCATATCCAGCTGTGCTGCTGCTGTTGCAGTCTGAATCCTGAATGAGTGGGAACCAAATTCCTGGGCTGCAAGCCCCAGCCTCATCAGTCCCCGTCTCAACACCATAACAAACTGGTTTGTTGAGAGGATTCCAGACACCTTGCATAAAGAGGAGCGCATCGAAAACATCTGTATTTTTTCTTTTTTTCTAGCTTAGTACCAAGGCCACTCTACTTCATTATTACTACTAACTTGAATTTCAGATCTGTCTTTTCTCAGCTGTTAGGGCAACATTTAATACGCATTAGAATAAAACCAAGATCATGAAGAAGTTGTTCATCCTTTTCTATACAATCACAGCAATTTTATGCACTAGAAATGAATCAAAGCATTAATACAGAACAGAAAATTGGTCTGAGAGGAACATGGTCATGCTGCAGGCAGTGCCTTACCGTCTGCTATTGCTTTTAATGATGGAGAGCACTAAAACCAGTGCAGTAATTTTGTTTTCCTAAATTTAATATTTTATAATGTATAAATATGGCATAGATTATCATCTAACTGGGCCATAGTCAAGAGATTTTACCGGTGTATTAAAGGGGAAAGCGATTAATGCTTTGGTTTTATAGTTGATCTAATTCTGTATTTATTTAAACTCCAGGTAGTTAATGGAATGTTATCAGAAACAGCTTAAAAATCACAGTAAGGCTGTTTAACAACTTCCACAATGAAGAACAGTAGTAGATTTCAATATCAGCTAAGCTAATGTATTAAGTTTGTTTCTAAAGGTCATGAACTTGCTTCTGTGCTTAGTGTACATGAACATTCATAGTCAAGTCATAAAAAGCCACTGTTTTCTAGTATATGCATTTGATGCTTTCCCAAAACAAAAAATCTTAGTGAGGGTTTTTAGTCTGCTCTTCTAGACCTCTGCAGCCTGCTGCTGCCTTACCCAGGCTATTCTTCCTGGGGGGGCAATAGCTCAGTGGTTTGAACATTGGCCTGCTAAACCCAGGGTTGTGAGTTCAATCCTTGCAGGGGCCACTTAGGGATCTGGGGCAAAATCAGTACTTGGCCCTGCTAGTGAAGGCAGGGGGCTGGACTCGATGACATTTCAGGGTCCCTTCCAGTTCTAGGAGATAGGATATCTCCATATATTATTATTAACTTAACAGTAATGGAGTTTGCTGCATTATTCAGTTTTTTTCTCAAATTGTAGTGATCTCATGAAAGTGGTATAGAGAATTACTCCTCTGCACAGTGATGCATTTCTTCTTTGTATGCAACCACAGCTAACACTTTTTGCTGCTGTATCACACAGTAAGCTTGCTTCTAATTTGCTATATGCTGTTACTCCAAGGTCTCTTTAGGCATTACTGCTTTCCAGGTTTCTCACTTTTATTGAATATAGTCCAGTTCATTTTCCGTTTATTGATCCTCTTGTTTGGTTCTTCAGCCAGTTTTCAGTCTTCAGTCAGTTTTCAGCCTGTGACAATATTTTTATCACTCTCAAAATTGATTCAGATTGATTTTAACTTTCCATGAGTCAAATGCTTTATAAAATTGAGACAGCCTATTGGTTTCAGTCCCTTCACACACTAATTTTGTAATTCTGTCAAAACCAGAAGTCAGTGTTCTTCATAAACACTACATATTGTTCATAATTCTGTTGCCCTCTAGATGTTTATAGAGTCTTCTCCTTCTATATTATAGTTAAACCTGCTGGATGGTAACTGCAATGATCATCATCCTTTACTTCTTCGGATATTAGTACCACATTTTCTCTCCTTTGCTCCTCTGGTATTTCACCAGATGTCTATGATATTTTACAAACATTGAGTGAATCAATAATTTGTTCTCACAGATGAGAGATGTTCCACAAATACACTTTTGCATTTATATTGTAATGAAATATGGTGTTTATAGTGAGGAAAAAAGGTTACTCTTGTTTGTCATCACTTTTTGTTTTTTGCTATGGGATACAAAAGACAGGGGCAATAACTATTTTATAGTCCTTTCCGAGTTCCATGAAACAGTTGTTAGAGTAAGACCTTATTAATTGATCAGTCAACTTGTTTTGAAGCAGCAGCTTGGAAATGTTTGTGTCAATGAAAATAGACAAGATAACACTTTTCCCTATTATTTCTCTTTCTCTGTAAAAAAATATGTTGTTTATAAACATCTGTTCTGATTATATGAGGTATTTTTAAGGACAAGGTTATTTTATATTTAAATTACAATAATTAAAGTTGTTTTTGAGTCACTTCTTTGAATATAATGTAAATATTCATCCCTTTCAGTTTTGTTTGCTCGGTGAAATGTGTCATTAAAAGAAAGTAGATGTCCGTCTGAATGATAGATGGTTGACACCTGCTATTGAAATGGAATTGAGCTGAGAAATTTGTGGGAGTGAAGGAGAGATGTTAGGATTCTCTCTGAAGCTTAAATGGGCTGTACAGTTGTCGTCGTTGTTGTTATCTAGCAGCCCATGATGCCCTCCATGGCTAGTCCTCCCTTCTTTCTTTCACCTGCCTTCTTTTTACATCAGCTTGTTCTTTATTATCTTCTTGCTCCCACATGCTTTTAATTTTAAGATGGATTTTTGAGGGTGAGTAAATTAGTTCAGAAGCATTGTCTAAATTGTGGCATTTGATCAAGATGACTGTCATTGCTCTGTCACTGGAGATATGGGGTCAACTTTACAATTCTGAATCTTGGAAAAATGTCACTTTGAACACTGCTGCAAAGAACGTGTTAGTATCATTTCAATATTTAAATACAATTTTGTCATTAAAATCTGCATTTTGCCATTCTGCAGAAAATGACTCTTAATGGTAAAAAGTATTCTTTTTCTCGCTAAGAGCAAAAAATTATTACAAGGCCAGTTATAAATAGAGGCAACCAGCAAAGGAATATAAGATCAAATATAGCAAAAATAACAGGAGTACTTGTGGCACCTTAGAGACTAACAAATTTATTAGAGCATAAGCTTTCGTGGGCTACAGCCCACTTCTTCGGATGCATATAGAGTGGAACATATATTGAGGATATATATATATATATATATATTTATATAATTTATATTATTTAAATATATTATTTATTGAGGAGATATATATATATACAAAAAAAAATATATATATATATATATATATATATATATATATATATATATATACACACATACAGAGAGCCTGAGCAGGTGGGAGTTGTCTTACCAACTCTGAGAGGCCAATTAAGTAAGAGAAAAAAACTTTTGAAGTGATAATCAAGATAGCCCAGTACAGACAGTTTGATAAGAAGTGTGAGAATACTTACAAGGGGAGATAGATTCAATGTTTGTAATGGCTCAGCCATTCCCAATCCGAAGAAGTGGGC
This sequence comes from Trachemys scripta elegans, assembly GCF_013100865.1. Classification (NCBI taxonomy): domain Eukaryota; kingdom Metazoa; phylum Chordata; order Testudines; family Emydidae; genus Trachemys; species Trachemys scripta. The sequence goes on along the minus strand of NC_048300.1, from coordinate 68,651,490 downwards.
TGTAGCCCACGAAAGCTTATGCTCTAATAAATTTGTTAGTCTCTAAGGTGCCACAAGTACTCCTGTTCTTTCTGCGGATACAGACTAACACGGCTGCTACTCTGAAATATAGCAAAAATAAAACCTAAAACAAACCACTACCACCTTCCTTTCCCAAAAAAATAAATAAATTAAAAAATTCTACAGGATATTAAATCTGGTTGCCATTTTTAGGTTCACCTGAAATGTTGGCTCGTGGTGTGTATTGTCTGCACTTTCAGTACCAATTTTAAAGTGCTCTGCACACAGTTCTCCCTGTTGCAATGATGGGACCTGTGATAGTTGGTGGCAGGGGGAGTTGAGGGTGACTTGCTTTAGGTGTATTAATGATTGAACTTATTAATTTGTAATTAATTTGCAACCATACTATCATAGGCAAGGATTTCCTCAACTCTCTTAAGCTTTAATTGATTTTGATCTAGTCTGGTGTATTCTAGTCTTGTTACTTATCACTTGACTTTTCTAATACACTCCCCTTCCTAAACAGTAGAATGATTTTGGTTAATGTAAGGGTTTGAGCATAGTTCATCTCTTCAGTCAGCATCAACTCTCTGACAGCCATTGGCTGTGAAAGGAAGCATGTTACTTAGTAGTTACCTCTTCTTCCAAACCTTGGCCTGCACCCGTCTTCTTAGAGCCTAGATGGAGTGTGGAGTTACAGCAAATGGGGAAAGATGTCTACATGTAGTCCGAGAGCACCTCTCTTAACCACTTCCTTTCTTTGCATAAGCCTGCCAGGCCCTACTCCATAGTTCTTCTTTTTCCTGAACTAGGCAGTGAGATGGAGTATATGGGCCATAGTTTATAAAATGCTTGAAGTTATTTTATATTATCAATAAATTATTGATTTGGAGGCTTGTAAATATTGTTTTTCAAGGATTGTTTAGAATACTGTAAATGGAGAGAGAGCATTTTTGCTGGCAAAATAGTCAATACTTTATTATAATTTCCTCCAGTTGTTTAGAATCTCATAAAAGGCTAGTCTATTGTGATGAGGTTTGGCGTGCATGTTTTGGTATGTGATCTTTTATTATTTTCTGGTTGCTTGAAATGTCCTCTGTTAGGAGGAATGTACCAGGCAAATAGTAGTTTGTTCACATTTGTACCTGCCAAACAGGATTTTACACTCCAATGTTGTGCAATCTGTGTAGTCTATTTTTATATGTAATATAAATAATCTAAATAATTTATATATTATGTGTGAGCATGTATACACACATGCACAAATTGTGTAGAGCATTTATATAGATGGGCTTTTTACACCTATTTCAACTATGTTTCTGGTAGCTGAAAAGAAAGAGCCTACGGGATTGGCAGTTCGGGGCAGATGTGTGTCTATTCCTCAGGCATCAGTGGTTGTAAGTTAACTATAAAAATGTTATAACCATCTGTGTAACAAGACGGCAGAGATCTGCTCTTGCCTGTTACTATAAATAAGAAGGAGATTTGTTTGACTTCATAGACATTGGATTTATAAAGATTATATGTGTCAAATCATAACTATGTGCCATGTTGCTAGGATGTGTCTGCAGCCAACTACCTGGGGTGGTCTTCCCTTCAGACATTCTAGTGAAGCGCGCAACAACTGTTTAGAGATGTCTGTATAGCACAATATGTGACGAATTATGTGTGTATTCTTCCTATGAGGAAATGCCTGATTTTCATGGATAGCCTTATCTGCAAGAATAGAGTTAAAATGGACCTTTAAATGGGTCACTTAAAGAGTAAAACAAATTGCAATAAAATCATGTTTCAAGTTCTCTTTCTGCCCCCACTCCCCAAAAAGTAATCCTAAGATATTTCCTTTTAAATGTGTTGTGTTGTGCTTTTAAGCGATATGGTCTGCATTTGGGGGGGGGGGGGAAGAAGTTAATTTAAGACCTATGTCACAATATTTCATTTACTAGGACAACTACCTCCCTACTCAGAGAGATTTGAATTTCTGTGAATGTCTTTGGCAAACCTCTAGTAATATGGTCAATTAAAAATCAAAATCCTTTCCTGATAATCAAGTCAATCAATTTACATTTAAAAAGCCTACATTTTTATGTATGGTTTACATACTACCGCAAATAATTGTGGGGGGGGGGAGGGGGAACATAGGAAAAGTGAAGTTATTAAACAGCCCTTTTTAATCCAATGTCCTTCATATTTTGAACATATTTTCCTCCTGATCCTTATTATAGATAGGTTAATATTATTTTTTTAAGTGAGGAGAAAATATTAATGTGACCTTGTATTTAATAGACATGTCTATCTTTAGAAATCTGTAGGGGAATAGGTAAGTGTAGAGTCAAATGTCCAGAAAAGTGACTCTTGTTTTTAAATTAAAATGTGTTCATGTTTATAACAAAACCAAACAAAGACAAATACATACATCTCTCTAATTTATCTGGTACTAAAGCTGTCTCAATATATAAAAATATAAGTCTTTTTTCTCTAAACATCCATACTCATGCCCAGATATCTGTATTGGGGGGAGGGGCTTCATGGCAGCTGGATTGCCACAACAATTGGAGATCAAGTTGTTCGTGTAGCCTTTCATTCAAGGAGATTCTTTTTTTGAAAAGCTTTGTGTCACTACATCCTGCATTGCAGTGTAGCCAAATGAGTCTCATCTCTGTCCAGGATTTGGGGTTATCTCTATCACTTATACACTGCCATTAGAAAGACTTTCATTGTAGGTTGGGAAACAAAACACTCCAGAGAAGTAATATTAGGAAATAATGAAAGGATGAGATTCTATATAGAAAACAAATCCTGTCAGAATCTGAAAATGTATTTGGCTTCTGTTTAATGTGCTTGGCTGTTTGCACACAGTACGCATGGTCTGGAATAGAAACTGGATGTTTAAAATCTCTCCCTCCCTCTCACTCTCTAGCTAAGTATTTGTCTATTTGCTATTTATTTATTTATTTATTTATTTATTTATTTATTTATATTAGGGCTTCCATTTTAAATATTTATCATTTGTATAACATAACACAACACACTGAATTTTCCCCACAAAATATTATCTAAAGAAAGTTTATTTTTCAACTACATGAACAGCAGATGTATAAAACAAAAATCATTTTAGCTGATACAGACCTGAAAGCATCTACAGTAAGTAAAAGACAGAGTAATTGAGGAAAATATGTTTTACAATTCGGTGTAACTCAGTCCTTGCTAATCTTGACATGGTAATGGCAAATGGTTGGAGGGAAAGTATTGCATACAATTTCCATATTGTGGGTTTTTCTGGTTGAATTTTCATTAGGATATCTAGTGCACTTAATGGTACTGATTAATAGACTGTAAGACACTTAAAGCATCAAATAATAATGTTTGACAGCCTTGCAAAATTCTACTTGCCCAGTCACCCAAAATGAGTTATTTCTTTTAAATATTAATTTTTTTATCATCCCTGTAAAAGGCCATGGACAAGTATTTTTTTGTGACAAGGCTGGTAAATGTCCATGACAGTATTGCAAGGCAGATTTATGACAAGACATTACAGTTAATTTACACATGGGAAAAACATGTATATCCATGCAGTCAGAATGTGTGATCCCTCTGCCCTTCAACAGCTGCGAGCACTCAGAAGCCAATACACTCTTTATGGAAACAGTAGTTGGCCTCTCCTGCGAGTGTTCCCCACCCCAGTACTACTGAGGTACTCTGCCTGCCTTTGCACTCCACAAGCAAATCCCTCCAAAAACAGATATCTGGATACTTTATATTCATGTTCACCTTTTAACTGTGGCAGCAAAAGTCTTTAACTTACAGATTGTCAGCCAGGTTTTTGACTGTCCAGAAACATAGCAAGCCCTGAAATAAGTGCTATATTTAAGAGAGTGTAGTGCATCACCCAGGCTGTCCTTATCACTTGCTGCAACCAGCACAATTGTTGGTTAATAGGGTTCTCAGTGCTAAACATTAATCTAATGTTGATGAAGGCCTTCCCAAGACTGTTCTTACTACAGAAATAGGGAAGATGATGCTCTTGACAGCCCAAACAAGAGTCTGTTGTTTGGCATGCCCAGTCCTAGAAATGTGTGTCCCGAAACAGATTCCTCCAGAGGGGCTGGAGTAGACAGATATCACTAGAGGTGCATTCAGAGCACTGCAATTAAATCCTATTCGGTTGTACTAGGAAAAGCTCCCAGAGGTCTGTTCCATCGTAATGAGCCGTTTGTAGTGATGAGAATGGGGCCCCTTGTCATGGTATCAAACGAATAAGAGTTATGAACCACCATGTGAAAGAAACCATGCCTGCTAATTTCTGCCTCAGCCATACCAACATCCTTTAACCACTGTGATCTTTTCTCTGAGCCGCTCGGCCTTGTCAGGGTGTTTAGTTCAGTGCTGAAAATGGTTAAATTGGTATTCATGGACCTCCATTTTGTCATATGTGTGGGAGAAGCATATGCCCAAGATGTTCAGCCAAGAAATGAATGGTCTGGATCAACATGTTATAGTAACCATATCCTCGCAGGCCCATATAAATAAAATTGTGTAAGTAATAGCAATAGCAATAACAAAAACAACTCATTCACTTCAGGCACTTGCTAAAGATCTCAAATGTACAAAGAAAGTAGAGCAATCCAGGGGCACAGTCTTTTCAAAATAGATTGCCCTGGAAGGCAAACCCTCCCACCTCAAAGGCAAAACATTCAACAATTTTGAGCAGGTTGGGGTGAGTATATATTTTCTTCCCTACATTTAAGAAAAGGAAAACCCACCTTCTTGATACTTTAGACTCCTGCTGATAGTTGCTCATCTTAATTAATTAGAGTTGGTAGGGCTACTCCCACCTTTTCAAGTTCTCTGTATGTGTATATATATCTTTACTATATGTTCCAGTCTATGCATCCGATGAAGTGGGCTGTAGCCCTCGAAAGCTTATGCTCAAATAAATTTGTTAGTCTCTAAGGTGCCACAAGTACTCCTGTTCTTTCTAAAAATTTGAGCATTTAAGACCTTGACTTAATTATAGTCACCTAATTTTCTTCATTCCATATTGTGATTGCATTTGTGTGTTTAAAGTTCAGTTTTCTGTGTTGTATTCCTTTGATATTTCAGGATATAAAATAAGATGTTTACAAATACCAACCAGAGGCTGATACTATGCAGCAGTTCAGTAGCAAATATCTACTTTGGGTATTTAACCATAATTGGGATCTTTGATTGGCCTTACGTGAACTCACAATAGTAATAAAATCTAACTACCAATCCATTTGGCAAACTTCTTTAAGCAGTAGCAAATTTGCTTTTGCTGTTTTTATACACCTCTTTGAGATTTTAGGCTCAGGCTGTTTAAATTTGCAGTTTTCCTATAATGGAGAACTTAAAATGAGGATAGACTAGTACCGCTAAAACAGCCTTGCAAACTGTCGTGAAAATTTACCAGCCCAAAATCTATTTATCTACCCATTACCAAAATGATCATCATGAGGGGTGGGACCTGAAACTAATGATGATTTACTTTCCCAGCAACAAAGGAGTAGAATTTTGCAAGGCTTTGGAAGAGGTTTTTTCCTTCTAATAATCATGATAGTTTGATTCTGCTGGGCTCAATACTGCTCCTATTGAATGTGATGGTAGCAGTTCTTGTTAATGATATAACTGTCTCCTTTTTTGAATTCTACTGTGCAGTTGGCTTCAACTGGATCTTGGGCCAGTGAGTTCCACGGGCAAGCTAATAGTGTGTTTTTATTTTGTTTTTTGAATCTTTTTATAATTTTTTAGGTTTGGGGCCTTTCAATTTAATTGAACATCCCATTGTTTTTGTATTATGAGATTGGGCAAACAGATGTGCCCAGACTGTCTTCTCTGTATCATTCATATTATACCTTTTATCACGCCCCCTCTTGTTCATCTTTTTTCTAAAGTAAACCATCCTGTTATGTTCAATCTCTCTCCGTATGAAAGTCTTTCTTTCCATGGCTCTAATTATTTTTGTCAACTACCTCTGAATGTTCTCTAAAAAGAGCGATATACATTTAAAAGACGAATTAGAGTAGAGACCTACAATGCATATGAGTTAATGTTGCTCTGATAAGACAATATCCTGACCCAAGGAGATGATAGTGTAAGGGTGTGATCTTTCAGGCCTTATAGAAGTCACCCTGAAGCAAAGACTCCAGGAGGTATGCGCTAAGGGCCAAATCATGAGAGATGTTAAGGATCTGCAATTCCTGTATATCTAAGGGAACATTGTAGATGCTCATTATCTTGCATGATTTGGTCTTAAATTAAGGCAGGGGTGGGAAATGTGGAAACAATGGGAGAGGTTAATGCATTAATCTAGATTTGTTCACTTAATTTTTGTTGTTGAAAAACAAAATAAGTGCATGTGTTTCGGGAAGGAACTGAGATTTGAAAAATGTGTCAGTTTTAAACTCAAATCAGATTCTAATCTCTGTTACCCCACTATAAATATACTCAAAGCCAGGCTACTGTGTATAGTTGCCTAGGTCCTGATCCTGAGCAGGGTTTAGTACTCTGAACTCAGTGGAAGTCAGGGGTACTGACCACCTCCAAGATCAGGCCCGTAGTTCCAACAAATAGTGACAGCCACTGTGTAGCCTAAACCTTAGTACAACATTTAAGTGTGCATGCATAGTAGCCATTTAATTAATAGCATTGTCATTTTTAAAGATTATTTTTCAAACAGCCACAACTTATCCACAGAGAGTACCAATTCTTGATGTTTTATGGTCACTTCACTGCTGATATAAGCTGGTGTAACTCTGTTGATCGTAACAATGCTGCACTCACCCATACCAGCATGAATTTAGCCTTTAAATATCAGCCTTTTTAAGTAATCCATATACAAAAATTCTTCTTTTTTTCCTAAATGTGGTTATTCTGGTTGGATAACTCAATGGTTGAACAATTTTTTTCCAACTTTCAAAAATAAAAAAGTTCACCTATGGATTGATGCCAAGCATGGACAGCTCCACAGATACATATTTGGAAACACATGAGCTAAAAAACAAAAAGAGGAGTCTAATTAAAATGGTCTTGTAACCTTAACTGTTGCGGCCATGAGAGCTATTGTTATTTGCTGTACCGTGTTGCAAATATATTAATCAATTTACACAAATACCCATTCATTCAAATATGCATCACACCTGAGTTCTATAAATAAAATGCACAAGCGAGCTGAAATGAGGCATATGTAGCACTGGGAAATGGCTTTAAAAGGCTGGATACAAATGGAATTTTCTCATTGGCTTTCTCAATGTCATCCCTATGTCAATAAAATCCAGAGAAAATGTGTTTTAAATTTTGCCCTCTTTAAATTTCCATTTGTAATAGCAGTAATACACTTCAGGCAGTGCATTTCTGGGGGATTATTGCATTTCTCAAGTGGCTGAAGTCATTCACTCTTCAGCCCCATGCCTCACAACACACCCGAGGCGAGCAATAATCCCCAGCAAGGCACTGCTTGTCTTGTCTTATTGCTTAATTATTATACCTATTTAATGCTATTTAGAACATTGTCAGCTGTTGAGAAAAGGTAATTATCACTAGTCAAATGAAAAACACTTTTTTGGCTGCCTTACGGATACACATTTTACTGGTACCTTGATACATAATGAAGCCTGATAGCAAAACTTTTGCTTGTCTCTTCTTCAAGCCACAGCTGTTTCCCTGCTAAATTCATCCCATCTGTCTTCCCTTCCGTAAGGCTGTAGGCAGTATAGCATAAGTACAGAAGCAGTTCAGTGCTATTTTGGATAAACATAACTGAAATTTGAATCTTTGCCATTTGCAATGCACACATTTTGTTTTACTGCTGTAAAGAGAGCTGTCAAAATAAAAACTACATGGATAATTTACTGAAATACAGTCAAATGTAAGGATGATCAAAGGGAAAAAATAAAAATATACCTAGGGTAAATAATTCTCTCTAGATATATGCTGAATCATTGACCTCTTGACACTGAGGAGTCCAGAGCTGCTGGCAGTGAGCACTGAAGAACTCTGAATTAGTGCACAGAATAGGGAAGTTAAAATCCCAGTGTCAAAAGGTTAGCAAATAACATGTAACCATGTGTGATGGCATCATGTGATATCTGGCTCGCTATAGGACTTCACTTGCTTTTCTCTATATGCCATGTATAATGGGTTGACTTAATGAACTTCACTGTAGCTCAGTACTTAAGATCAAAATTTCAGAATGTGTCTCATTGCCACTGGAAATGGGAGGTATCACAGTTCAGGTCAGCTGCACTTGTATTCCCCCTCCATGGTCTAGCAAGGGCACCAACTCTAGGTTCCCAGCTCCTTAGCTATCATCTCTCTTGGCTGGAGACACACGTTTCTCTCCCTTCTGACCAGGGTACTTTCAGGCTGAATAGTTCCTGCTTACATCATTATTCCCCAAAGGCCAGGCTGCCAAAGCAGGCCTGCTTCGCTTCTCTCCCAGAGATAGAGAATGTAATTGTCAACAGTTATAACTTACTATGCAGTTCTTTCAGAGCAAGCACTTTTATTTTTAAGGTCAAAGAAAGGTTCATTACAGAGAAAACACATTTAAAAACAATAAAAACTTAAATTCATGCTAATGAGTTTACCAGAGATCACCCCCTGACTCTAACAAGGACTCTGGCTGGTGAATAGTCCTTCAGACCCTACCAAGGTATTTTCCTGTGATCACAAGTTCATCACAGCTTCTGCTCAGAACCAGCCCCCAAGTCTTATGGGGTCTGAGTGGGCCAAAGGTTTTCCAACCCTTCCCTAAGGATGGGGACCCCTTTGCACTAGAGGTCCTGTCTGTTTGCTGTATCAGAAAGAAGGCCCGGAATCAGTTTTAACTCAGGATTTTTGGTCAAATAGCCTTTCTTTTTCTGTTGCTCCCTTGAGAATCCAGTTTGAACCAGTATATGTAATATTCTCTCCAGATGGTAGTAGCTCTCTGGAGTGTTTTACCTGAGTGAATTTGCCTAATCACCTCACAGTGGTCTTAGTTCCTGGAGAGCTGTAGTCCCCCTCCCCTTTGGAATTACATACAATCCCTCAACGTTGTGCAGGAGGTCAGACTAGATGATCATAATGGTCCCTTCTGACCTGAAAGTCTTTGAGTTTGAGTAATAGTACATACACATTTTCATTTTTAATACAATTAACTCCTAAAATACTTAAACCTAATTCAGCAAGGTTTTTCCAGGATATTGTCACATTTGTCACAGGAGGCACCACAACTGCCGATGCCAATGAAGTTAACCATCTCCATCTACCCATTCCTCTTATGTTTGCAGTTTACTGGTTGACACACAAGAATATTAGTTCATACTTTAGATCATATATTAAGAAACGTTTTGCACTCAGTTGTTTATCCTAAACTGGAAGGGGATGGTTTAGTGAGCTAAGGGTTGGGTTTGTCTATATTTCCTACCAGAGCTTCACATCCCAACAGGGTCTATTCAGCACTTCATCCTTCTGAGCTAGATAAATTAGGTACTATGCACTTCGCAGTGTGTAGGAGTCTTTCAGACACGACCATTAAAAACAATGTCTTGTCTATTCTACATAGATATTAAAGATCCCAGGATACTATTTTAAGAGTAGCGGTTTAGCATCATGTCCTGACTATATAGTTTCCCCTTCTTGCACAGTTGTGTAGTATGCTACCTATAGTGTGTATCTAGTTGGTGAAGCATTTTTGGAGCTTTTATGAGGAAAGCTGAAGGAAACCTGGAGAATTTTTGTGTAGATAACCCTTAAATTAACTTGATGTGTTATAAGGACAAGTTCATATTTTCTGAACAGAGTGTTGCTTCTAAAACAAAAAGGTAATGCTTCCAAACTCTACAATATGTTAAAAAAAAATTAAATGGACAAAAATAAATTTGACTTAACCCAGAAAATCCTTTCCTTGCAAATAAAACCAAAATCAATCTTTTTAGCTTTAGTGAATTAGTATGAAATGGTGCTGACATGAAATTAATCTAAATGCAAAATCTGGGTGACAGAAAGTGCTGTTTGTAAGGATGCTGGGGGTGACTGACCACTAATAGAATTAAGTTACTAATCAGTGAAGTAGGGCGCAGAAGGGGAAAAAACAAGATAATGTCATGAGCTGCCTCCACATATGAAAGTATATTTTTCCCAGCTGTATTAAATGAAACATAAGTCCTTAGAAATATTACTGGAAAAGACACCATTGTATGAAGACCTTACATGAAAAACACGCAGTGGGATCTCTTGTAAATATATATAGCAGTATTCTATAGCAACTACCCAAAATACTGGATTATCACTATTGTAAAATGTAATATTTTGCACCAATGTAAAGTATTGTAGTATCTTTTTCATTTAATGAGAATTGGAATAAGATTTATGCAGTAGCTATGCGTGTAAAATAATAATTATAATTTTGATTAACAATATAGATACATATAAGGATTATTTTGTTTTCAGGAGCCAGAATTTTAGCATTTAGTCTTCCTGCAAGTAATGAACTCTCTCTCACATTCCTGCATAGCTAGGACTAGAACACTGATCCTTCAGCTTGAAGAAAGGTTTAAGTTAAAGGTTATCGGAGTAAGCTTGGCAGTAGCAGGAGGCTCCCTTACCTCTCTGAGGACCAGTTGTTAGTGAGCAATATCAAACACATAGAACCAGTACATCGCACATTTCAGCTTGCAAAAGCTTGTGAAGACCTCAGCTTTGAAGGCCTGCTAGGTGTTGACTGGAAAGCCTACAATGGGAGCTTTTATCCAACTTGGGTTGTTTATTCTTTATTCAGTCAGCCAATTGGAGAAGGATGCTGCAGGTTGAAAGTGGATGCAGGTTAAGAAACTGGGAAGAGGTTGTGGAATGCTAGCTGGGCTCAAAGCCACATGCACAAGTTCAGTTGATATTTTTATCACCCTCAGCTCAGGCGTTTGTGATGTAGACTCACCTGGACAACTATGAGGCCCTCCAAATGCTGCAGCGTAGAAGCCAGTTGCAAGCACCTTGATGAAGCATTTAAAAAAAAAAAAAAGACAAGATCATACTTGTAAGACCTACAAGATTCAGGACTTGCCTTTTAAAAATAGTTTTATATTGGCTTGATTAGCTGGTTGTATATATATATACACACACAACAATGTAAAATAGTTACATTAAAAGAAGAATGTTCAACATCTGAAAAGTTTCCGAGTAGCAGCCATGTTAGTCTGTATCCGCAAAAAGAACAGGAGTATTTGTGGCATCTTAGAGACTAACAAATTTATTTGAGCATAAGCTTTCGTGAGCTACTGCCCACTTCTTCGGATGCATAGAATGGAACATATATTGAGGAGATATATATACACATACACAGAGCATGAAAAGGTGGGAGTTGTCTTACCAACTCTAAGAGGCCAATTAAGTAAGAGGGGGAAAAAAGCTTTTGAAGGGATAATCAAGATAGCCCAGTACAGGCAGTTTGATAAGAAGTGTGAGAATACTTACATGGGGAGATAGATTCAATGTTTGTAATGGCTCAGCCATTCCCAGTCTCTATTCAAGCCTAAGTTGATTGTATCTAATTTGCATATCAATTCAAGCTCAGCAGTTTCTCGCTGTAGTCTGTTTTTGAAGCTTTTTTGTTGCAAAATTGCCACACGCAAGTCTGTCATTGAATGACCAGACAGGTTAAAAAAACTCCTTGACAAAGCACAGGAACAAATCTGTACAGACACATGCCTAGAACCCCGACCAGGGGTATTCTATTTGCTACCAAAGATCCATAAACCTGGAAATCCTGGACGCCCCATCATCTCAGGCATTGGCACCCTAACATCAGGATTGTCTAGCTATGTGGAATCTCTCCTCAGGCCCTATGCTACCAGCACTCCCAGCTATCTTCGAGATACCACTGACTTCCTGAGAAAAGGAAGTCAAAAGTTTTTTCTCTTACTTAATTGCCTTCTCAGAGTTGGTAAGACAATTCCCACCTTTTCATGCTCTCTGTATGTGTATATATATATCTCCTCAATATATGTTCCATTCTATGCATCCGAAGAAGTGGGCTGTAGTCCACGAAAGCTTATGCTCAAATAAATGCGTTAGTCTCTAAGGTGCCACAAGTACTCCTGTTCTTTCATCTTAAAAGTGTTTGCGTGTACCAACGGTATACACTTTTTCCTCTCCAAAAGGAGCAATTTATGCTGTCTTCTCTAGTATAAATTCTAATAGACTCCATTAGAATTATTCAACTGGTGTCGCTTGGTTCCTACTGGAGGCTGGTACCCTTAGGAACAACTAGACAAATAGATCTATTGATCTGTTTCAAAACCTAGTTGCAAAATGCAACCATCTGAAAAAATCCCACTAGGGAACTTGAATTCACACACTCATAGAGTTTAGATATATTGAAGTCTCAAACACAAGTGAGAATTGGAAGGAAACAAAACTACAAACAGTTGAGCCAAAATACCTTTAGGGCAACCAAGTTATTTTCCCAAGTACCATCATTATGAAAATTGTCAGTCTTAATGTTTTGTGGTATTCCTTCACACCTCATTTGTGCAGTTCAGAGTGCCTGGGCAAGAGTATGCATATCTGCAGATACTGTTTGATCATAGAACATGTTTACATGGATTTTAGGAGATTCCGTCACAAATCGTTTCATATATTTTCCAGTTTTTGGCTCAGTGCAATGATGGTCCATAGAGACTTTCTCATGTTATGCTGTAAAGATTAAAAAAAAAATCCTAACAATTCTAACTACTCCTTCATTTTTGTCAGGTGGCAGCTTTTACTTGGCACATGCAGATATTAATGTTTAGGGTTTTCCCCCATTCTTTTTACAATGAGGTTTGCCCATTGTTCATACAAAAACCTCTGAGCATGTTTTCTATCCAGAGAGGAAAAAGTGGGGTGCAGAAGAAGTGAGCAGAGGGACAAAAGGAAGAAAGTAAAGAGGAACAGCTAATAGGAAAAGGGAGAGTGGCAAGGAGAGGTATATTATAAAGATAAATACATAAAGTGAAAGAATAAAAACTGACAGAGGGTCCTGTGGCACCTTTGAGACTAACAGAAGTATTGGGAGCATAAGCTTTCGTGGGTAAGAACCTCACTTCTTCAGATGCAACTTTTACAGATTCAGACTAACTCGGCTACCCCTCTGATAATAAAAACTGAGTTTTAATGGTACTAATTTTTTCTGTCCTTTTCTTCTTTAAACTTGGATTCTCCTAATGACCATGTCTCAGGGTAATTTAGACAATGCATCTTTACAAGTGAAGGGATACTTTGTGAACAGTTATACCATTAACAATGCTTTAAAGCTTTCTCTCAAAGTTTACTGTAAAAGCATTTCTGTAAACTATGTGATGAACAAAATGTTTGCCTGTTCCAAGTTCTTAAAGTCACTTATTTGGATACTCAGTCCCTTGTGAGGTGTGTGGTGATCCCGAATGAGCCATTTAAAAACTTTACAGCTTTTGTCACATTTCATTCTATTTTATCTATCAGTATTCTTACCAAAATGACAGCATTTTTAGATAAGTAGTTAATAGGCCGTTAAATACCTAGGGATCATGATGAGTGCCTAGAACACTGTGCTCCAGAAATTAGCTCTAAAAAGGCTCTAATACAGAGAAAAATGAGGAAGAGTGTATACCTGCCATATGTGTCCTCTCTCATTATAAGTGGAAAATTTTGCTAATCTGATGTCAAATTCCTAATGAAAAAGTTATTAAAATATAGACTCTTCCCTCTTGCTAAAAATTTGTTCTGTGTTTTGGCAAAATTCATTTGTCTCCACATTTTCAAATGGTAACTTCCGTGTTTTTTCCTTTTATGGTCTTTCATGGAGAATTTTTTTAATACTATAGCAATTTTTCATATCAGACTGGCAGGTAGTGTTGCAATCAGTTGTTTACATAATCAGTGGGTTAATATTAAATATATCAATTATGCTTTATAGACATGTAATAGGATATTGGTCCCAAGAAGTTCACAATCTAAGGATCAAAACCTGCTCCACGTACATGAGGGCCCACTCCTAAGTTTTTATGTAAGGCAGAGCAACATTTTTCCATCTCTATATAACAACATAAGCTGTACTCCCAAGCGGAGGCCCTGCTCAAGCCCAGTTCACCACTTATGTCCCATTTAAGTGCTCTTTGAAGGATAAAGTAATGCATGGGTATTGTATTGGCCCCGTGTGCAAGGGTGAATTTTACACTTAGTGAATAAATGGTACGTATGTGTTAGCTTGGTAAGTTGTAAGATGTAAAATAACATTGCTATTGTTGCTTGGAAGATGAGAACAATTAATTTATTTCTAAAAATCAGCCTTTTGAAAGCTGGAATCTGACTAGTTGATGATAGTTCCATTGGTACAGGTAATTCCATTCAATATTACAGTGGGTATGTTACATATCCACTCATCTAAGGGCAGTAGCCTGTCATCGCTAGTATCTGAGTCTGTGGGATGCATGCATACCCCAGTGTTGCATTGTTTTCGTATAATTGTTGAAAAATGTCAAAAGCTGCCTTTTGCAAAGTATGAATTACATTCATCCCACTAGGACATTTCATGGGTGAAATGTTACTTTTGTAAACTAGAGAGACAAGGTGGGTGAGGTAATATCTTTTACTGGACCAACTTCTGTTGGTGAGGGAAACAAGCTTTCGAGCTTACACGGAGCTGAAGGAGAGAGACAAGCTCTTCCACCAAAAGAAGTTGGTCCTATAAAAAATATTACCTCTCCCACCTTATCTCTCTAATATCCTGGGATCAACACAACCCCAACAACACTGCATACACTTGTAAACTGTAACTTTTGGTTTGCTCATTTGCAATATATTCTCTCTCCTGCTGCCCAAGCTCTGAGTCTGCTCAAGTATGGGAAGCAGTTTGCTCTTTGTAAAAACACATTTTGTCCCCATCCTTTGAAGAGGCGTTCCCCTGAGTTGTGTAAGTTCCCTTGCTTGTACATTTGATAGTTTATACGAGAGACAGGTCTGAATAAAAAAAGCCCTGGATCCAAATACACTCAAGTTTTACAGAATTCTGGTTAGTTTAGGCCTTTTTCTAGTTTATATTTGTCTTTTTCAGTTGCAGAAATAAACTTGTCCTGATTCCTACCATATGCTGTGAAAGAGCATGGGATTAAACATACGGGTGGTTGTTCAATGTGATTTCACGGAATTACCCCCATTTATCATTTTAATTGTGAATGAAGAAGGAATTTTCATTTAATTTGCATTGGGGACCTTTGTGCTGGGTGGAGACCTTCCCCTAATCCTCTATGGCTCAGCAGGGGGCTGAGAGCCTAGGAGCTCCTTCGCTGCCCTTATGCCTTAGTTGCATCTCTCAGAGATGGGGAAGTTTTTGCCTTTGGTGGCTTCTGTGACTGGGCACTTTCAGCAAAGTCAAGATGGGGGTTAGGCAGCACCTTGAGTATTAGCATGTCATTGTCCCCTGTTGCAGCATCTATTTTGTCCTCGCATTTGGTGCTGTTGAAGCTTATTGCTCCACAGCTCAGTGGTCCTGCTACATTTGGATCTCTTCACCAATTTGAATCCCATAGAACATTGGGGTCTTGCCACTCTGAGAGTGGGCATGCGAATGCTGTATACACCTGGCTATTTTCAGAAGCCTCCAGGCTTTTGATGTATTAGGATCACTGGAGCTTTGGCATCTTCTCTCCAGTTGTTGTGTTTAACTGATCCCAACGCTCTGTAGGGTGGGATCTGCAATCGGTGCTGTTCAGGGCTCGCAGTCCTGTGCGCAGAAAGAAAAGAGTTCAGTGCAGTATTATTCCTGTAGTTAGATTTTAAGTGGAGGATTTTATATCTAGGAGTTTTATTGGTTTTAAAAAGAAAATAATAATTTCCCACACTGACTATCCCATTGTATGAGACCCATTTTGCTATTTCCTTACTCAAGACAGCTGTGGTATCTTTGATATTGTTGTGTGATATCTGGGTTACATGTTGACTCTCTAGCCTTTGATCCAGCAAACACTGTCCAGGGTTGTTGTGCTCTAGTACAAATGGAGGGATGGCTACTCACAGATGTAAGTCAGTGTAAAGCATTAGACATATTCCCCTGTGCAGAGTGATAGTGAGTCTCCTGCCTATATAGCATGCTCAGTCCTTTGTTCACAAAGCTGCAGTTTAATAGAAGGAGGCAAAGCATGGATGCAGAGTGCACAGGTCCAGTCCTCAACATGGTAATATGGTACATATTCACACTTCCCTCTTGAGCCTTAATCGTGCTAGGTGGCGGGGTAATTTAACAAACAAGGTTGAATTCCCTTCCAAGTCCTGTCCTACTCATTGCTTTTTAACTTATGCTTATGAACAAGATTCTGTGCTATCCAGGATCATGCCTTTAATGATTCCTGTAGAATTGTACCAGGGATCTAAATGTTCATATCAAGCTGTATGATAAATAAGAGACAATTCAGATAAAGGAATATCATGCTCAAGGATGCCTGAAATCAAATTTACTATGGTAGTTGAACTGGTGATGCTACAGTGAGATCCTGGAGTTTTAATATAGTGTGTTGCGGGAGAAAAGAGCCTCTTCCCTGATGAGGTACCACAAAATGTAAGGGTCTTTTAAACAGAATGAACAGGAAACTTTCCTATCAGATATGCAGCTTTTTTTTTTTTTTCTTTTCCCAAAAATGAGTCACGGGGCCTTAAAAGGGGAGACAATAATTCAGATATCAGTGAGTTAAAGAACAGACTCTAGAATCTGGGTAGAAAACTGTCCCAGATTCTAACATTCCTTTGAGATGACATTAGAAACTAAGGTAGACTTAGCATGAGAAACAATGCTTTTATTGAAGAGATTGCTTTTGTTAGGCACATATGTGAACCATAAATCCAGACTCTCAGTGCATCCGGTCACATATATTCATGTCAGCATCTAAACAGAGATCTCCAAATGTTCAAACATCCCTTTCAGATCCGAGTTTTATTTTGGAAAACTACTTTGTCCAATTAATTTTGATTACAATGATGTTCTGTTGGAAAGAGATGTCCGAAAACAGCATTTCAGCATATGAAATTCTACTTACAAAGATGTAAAAAGTGTGTGTGTGCGCGCGCGCAGCATACAGTTATACTTTACAAACATACATAAATGTGTACATCACTATTGTGTAACAGTAAGCCAGCAAGGAATATGCTGCTCTAATGTGTTATGCATGTTTTGGGTGTATTTCTAACCATAAAATTGAAGCCTGAGTGCCTCTGGCCATCTCAGAAATGTATATAAAAATAAGGATTTGACACCCAATACACATCTATGTACTATATTATTTTTGCTCTTAGAACTTTAAATGTTTGTTATAGATTTTCAACCAAAACTAGTATTGTTTTACATTTGCATAGATCAGACTGCACCTTAGTCCTGGTGAAATTATGCAGATACAAAAAAGTTGCCATGTGCAGTATTAAGGATGAACAATTAACCACGCAAAAGTCAGGAAATGCAGACTTTTAAATTGAATGCACAATCTTAACTGTGCCCATTTAAGTATTTAATTGTAAGATCACAGGGTTTTCTCGAACACACATGTTTATTTAAGGGTTTTCTTAATGCATATATGGAAAGGGGCAGTGGAAAGCTTGTGAAAATTGAGGTTTAACACACATTTCCCAGCATGGGTGCTTAATTGTTCAATCTTAAAATAGTATTAATCTAGTTTTTTGCATTTAATATATATTTATGAAAGTGAGTGAAGATAGTTCCAGGGCCACAGCAGTTTTAAAAATTCAGAATTTTAAAACCACAAAACTGATTTTCTTTAAATGTAGATAGATTTTTTTTAAAGCATTTTATTCATATTTTCTGTGACCTCATTAATAAAGACCATGTATTAATTAAATGACAAGCTTTTGAGAATACAAAAAGCGGTAAGAAACAAACTTGTTAGGCTAAATCTTCAGAAAAAGCTCAGCTGCTATAAATTATTTAATTAAAGATTTATTAAACAGGTAGGAAATTCAGCAAACGGCTCTAAAAGTTTAAAAGTCATATGTCTAACATTAAGAGAAGTCAAACACAGAAAAGATTAAAATTGAAAGTTAAAAGATTATTGAGACGCTGAAACTGAAGAATATTGAATAGTTCTTTAAATAACCTGTCAAATGCCCCTTTCTATGACTTTATTGTTCTACAACCTGTGTTTTGACAGTCATATTGAATAAATGTTTGTTCTTATCAATCATAGCCTGAAACTCAAAATGATATCGAAACTGTAATTCCAAGAGGGGAAAACCCTCTGTGCGTGTGTATATACGTATGTACGTACGAGTGTGTGTGTGTGTGTGTGTGTGTATGTATATGTGTATATATGTATATGTGTGTGTATATATATATATGTATATATATATATATATACATATACACACACACACATTTAAAAGCATGTTTTTGTTTCTTTAGTGATGTTGGAGAAATTCATGCTCTTTTCCCCTCTCCCCTTCCCACCAGACCAAGGAACTTAAGTGGTGGAATCTCCTTTCTTAGAGGTTTTTAAGGTCAGGCTTGACAAAGCCCTGGCTGGGATGATTTAGTAGGGGGTTGGACTAAATGACCTCCTGAGGTTCCTTCCAACCCTGATATTCTATGGTTCTACTTTCCACTTCCATATTGCTTGCATATCTTTGTCCATATACAGACAGAAAAGCAATAATAAAATATATACACATAAATAAGGTTGTTTTTATGTAGCATCATAAAAATAATTAGGGATCTGAAAAAGAGGGTTTCACTTATGCTGTAGCATAAATTTAAACAAAGGGGGTCATTTATCAGTTTCAGAATTGTCAGGATAAGCCTAGAACACAAATATTACAACCTTAAAACTGTTCTCCATAATCTTGATTATTTGATAGAACGACACATTGGCTTTTATGTTGCCACCACACTGTTCAAAAC
This sequence comes from Trachemys scripta elegans, assembly GCF_013100865.1. Lineage (NCBI taxonomy): Eukaryota > Metazoa > Chordata > Testudines > Emydidae > Trachemys > Trachemys scripta. Next base: position 68,632,577 of record NC_048300.1, on the reverse strand, counting down.
TTTTGTCCTTTACTGATACCTTAGACATTTTATGTTCCAGATTACTAGTACGTTTGTCCAGCCCTATTCTTAAAGGGCCCAGTCTGCAACCTGTTGAAGTCAGCTGGAGTCTTGGCCCCAAATCATTAAGGAAAAGCTCTTCTGTTTGTGCTGCCCCCGGGGGAACACTGGGAAGGAATTGTACCTCTTAAAAGCACAATTCCTTCCCTCTTTTCCCTTGTTTGGCAAGGATGGTGTCAAGGCAGGGGAACAAAGTATAACTTGTTGCTGGCCTATGAACAGCTGCAAACGATACCTTCCATGCCATCTCAGATGCACTGGCTGGCTCCTGGTGGGCTGAGCCAAGACTCCACCCACTCTCTTCTTCTCTCTGCCCACCTTCTCCGGGATGAGGGAATATGGTAGGTACACAGAGTCCACTTACTCCTGCATGCCAAAGTTTAGGATCCTGGTAGCCTGTTCTTACTCTGCCTTATGTTCCTGCATTTAGTCCTAAATTCTGAATGAAATAAATCTCATGTAGATTCCACAGAACCAAATTGAGACTTGAAGACTTCAATTGACCAAAAAATAGTTTCTGATGTTACTGTACAAGGTGTTTATATGGGGCTCTGACAGGAATATGCTTGTTCAGCTGTTCTTAGAGCATTAAATGGAGCTTGAACTGAGGGACACTATGCAGCAATAGGAAGGATCATGGAATCCCTCTTTAGCTTCTTCATCCATAGGAACTACAGTCACAGTGGGCGTTAAATACTTACCCAACCTACTTCAGTTTTTTTACATTTTGTAAGAGGCATCTTAAAGTATGAATATAAAATTATTAAAGAGAGTAAAGTATGATAGAGTTCTCTTTAAGTATAACCAAACACCTGATTATCACCATTTCTCTGAAATAACCTAATGAACAAATATTGTTTAATAGGTATAAAAAATGCCTGTAAACATCCACTGTAAGCAATCTATTCAGGGTGTGTTGTGCCATTGGGAAGAAGAAAGGTAAAAGCTCCCTCCACCACCAACCATATATAAACACAAAATTGGGAAATTACCACTTAAAATTAGGTAGTTGGGTGTGTTCTTCAGCAAAGCAGCTGAAATGTAGCTTGATTAAGGGGCAATGAGATGCATGAGACAAGCCAAATTTGAGGGGAAATAGTTTTAAGTTATGAACATTAAAAACTAGCAAGTTTTGAGAGAGATGCACCTAACTAGCTGAACAAATATACATACCTTTAAGTACAAACCTGTAGACAACAAAATTGTCTACTGCACTTGTTCTCCAGGTAATTTTGTATCACCACAGCTGGTAAATCAAACCCTATCAAACTCAACCCAAAGTTGCTGCATCTCACTCAGTACATTGTACAAACCAAGATTTAGGTTTTGAACTTCAGCTGTAGCTCTGTCTTCTTTTTTAAAAATTGCTTAAATTTCAAAGAGGGAATGTGGGGTTTCGAGAGGATTTTCTTCAACCTCTTAACTCAAAAATAGGCAAAGAAATTTTGATTAAACCTAAGACGAAAAATATTCACCATAATGTAGAGATCATGCCTAAAAGTGAGTGTTTCAAAAGGGGTGAGTTATAATGAAAACTACAGCAGGCACTGTGGGGAACTCTTTCTCGGAACTATTCCCTTAGGAGGGGAGGAGGCTAACTAAACATCACCCTGTTGTTTGTGAGGAGCCTCCCTTTTAATAAGTTCAAACACCAATGATCTGTGTCTGATTATATTTAAACAATACATGGTTAGTGTACATACACACATACTTCTATATTATATTGAATATAATGCTTGGTATTTGAGACAATGGATTTGTCCCTACTCATGAAAGCAGTGAATTCTTTGGGGGCTGTGGGAGAGAAGGAATTCTTTACAGATAATGTACTGTTACTCTTAAAGAAAAAATGTGCCTGGTGTTTACCATTATTATTCTCTGCTTTTTTCTGTACAGACACACACGTTAACCATACATGAGAATAGCATTTTGGGAAGATCTCTGTGTGGTACATACCACTTATATTTCTGTATGTTATTTTACCAATGAATAAAAAGTTGAATATGGAAATATATAGTGATTGTGGAATAAAAGCGATGGATATTTAAGCATTCACACTCTCCTGGCACAGTCCTCCCTTTTTGTAGCTATATGTTTCCTCTCTCCCTGTCCTTTATCAGCTGAGCATCATTATTGATCACTAGGTGTACATTGTGTGCACTCTACAGGCATATATTTATAGTTTTAAAAATTCCAGATTAAACTGGTTTTGTTATGTTAATTGTCTAAAAGTTACAAATGGTCAGAATTATAACCCAACATAAGCAGCACTTATTTTTGCAGTCTGTCTTACTGGCGGCTGGATTCCAAAGAGGCAGCCTGGATGCCTACATGCCAGTGCAACCAGGATTTCAGCAGTGTCAATAATCTTTGTTCATCATACCAAAAAAGCAGAGCGTCAGTGTACTCATGCAGTTTCATTAGCATACAGACTCACTGTGCTTGCTAACAAAGCATGCTTTGGGATATTCCAGCTTCCCAGTATGTTTGCCTGATTTACCTCTGACCAAGGCAGTCATAGAAAACTCTGTCCCCTCTTCAGAGAATCAATAACCCATGAAACAAATCTTAGAAATTAGTATCTGAAGTGGCAATAATTTAAGTAATTCAAAAGCAATAATCATTTTTGTCAGTGTGCCTTTCATTCCTTTCGTTTTTCTGCTCTATTTGAAATCACTGATTGGCAAATGAATTACTGCAACTATTTTTTTTTAAAGTATCTAGGGCTAAATAATTCCTCTTCTCTTTAAATGCACTTTAACTGGGTATAGTGTTAAATAATTATTGCTCTCTCTTTTTTATGTGGGGAGGAGGGGAGTTGGAGGAGAGAAGTAGCGTACAAGCAGATGTGCTGCTAGATCTACAGGCTTCTGCCAACCATATGGCATCTTAAAGAAAGATGGTTGGAGCGTCTGGATTAGCAAAGAGTCGGGATGGAAAGCCATGTGTCGTGTTGGTACAGGCAGTTGTTTTAGCTCTCTGTAAAAGGCTTCAGGAGATTGTGTAATGGAACAAATGGTACTGCAAGCCTAGTAACAGCCTTACCGCTGCTGGAGAGGCAATTGGCCCCCAGGCGGGTACTGCTTGCTTGTTGTGGTGTGTGGTTTTTTTTTCCCCCATTATGTATTCTCCTTTTCATGTACTGGAAACTTGGAGACTTTGAACTTTTTAACTAATAAGTGGGCTGCTGGGTTTTGAATTTTATTTTTAATAATGAAAACATACAGCTCGCCTCTGCTTGAAATGAGGAGTTTGTGCCCTTCTGCAGATTTGCTGCATCCTTGTTGAATGCTTTGAGAATTGAACCATTGTCTTTGTGGCTGTTCCCCAGATGTTGGGGGGGAAATGCCTTCTCCAAGTTTGCTTTTATTAAAAACAAGTTTAGGGGCTAACATTGTGATTTGTGGCTGTAACATACCAACTTGGAATTCACGTTCTGTTTGACAGGTTGCTTTTTTTGCGGTCAAGGGGCCTGCTTCCATTAAGGGTAATGGGAGAACTCCTGCTGTCTTTAAGTGTGTGGGATCAAGCTAATGGTGACATTTGCACTTACACACACCTTAAAGGAGTCTTCCGTAGCGCACATCCCAGCTCATGTTCAGTGTGGTTGAAAGAGCTGTTGTATGTAGAGCAATGATTAAAACAACTACAGAGAACTCGTATATCACGTACAGTTTTCATCGCATCATATTCTGTGGACTTCTAAATATTCCTATATATGGAAGAGACCATGTCTCTAAGAATTGCATTTACAGTTCTAGTATCTTACTAATGCTGTTATTTTCAAAGAAAGCTACAAATCTGAATTGGGAGGAGAAGAGATGCACCTAAAACAGTAACAATCAGGATTATTTCATTTGGAGAGATTCTCTTACGTATATTGTTGTCACACATCATAATTTCTTATATAAGAATAGAACATGATGAGCACATAAATATCCACCAGTAAACAAAGTCCTCATTGAGCAGATAGCATTCTTGTTTTATAAACTAGAAACAACGTGAACTATGGATTGCTCAGTAGTCTATGATTCCCCCCTGGGAAGGTTTCATCCGAATTTATTATCTGAAGTTGAGGCACATGATTTAGAAACTGATGGTCAAATGTATCCTAAAAATTATCATTTAAATAATAAACTTTAATTAGTGTTTTATAAATGAATTAGAAAGGTGTGGAGGGTTTTTGGTTTTTTCGAGGGGGGGGAGGTTAGGTAGGGCTCAAAAAAGCTGCTGATTTGAGAGCTCAGGAAACAGAAGCCCTCTGTTTGAAGATAAACAGTTACAGCGTAGGGACTAGCAGCGCATGTTTCTCCCCTAGCTTCCCTACATGCACCGCAACCTGCCTGTGTGCTTCAACACTGAGCTGCAGCAGCCACCCTTAGGGGTGAGAGTTGAGTTCATTTTCCAGGCTCATTCAGTATTTGCCTTAACTGAGACTTCCAGCAATAGTGCCATGAAGACTATCAATACATTTCATGTGGACACCACACAGCCATTACAGTCACTCCTGACTGGGATTGGAATTAAACTAGTGACCTTCAGGTGAAAGGAACTCTGACCCCAGTGCCAATTACCTGAGCCTTCAAATCCTCTAAAAGCATTTTTGTTCTCCAGTATTAATCATATGAGCCACTCAGAACTGCCTGTTCAGAAAAACTCACATTTGGCAATGAATTTTGGTGCTGTAAAAAGAAAATTGTATGAATCTGCTCAGACTTCCCAATAATGAATTATGAAAAAGGTACATTGATGATGATGCAACAGTGTGACAAGAAACTGAACTGGAAGTCTTTGATGATTAGCATCAGGCAGACCTGTTTCTGTCTCTGCCTGTTTCTCCATTTTTTTGCATATGTATATGGTTTTTAACTTTTCTTAGAACAACAAAGATCAACTCAAGTGACATTGGCTGCCTTTTTAAACAATTAGGCCAAATCCTTCTAACTTTACTCTCCCATTGCTAATATTAAGGTCAGTGAGATTACTTGTGTGGGTGAGGGGAACAAGATTTGGCCCCTTAAATAACGTCAGGGTTCTTGTGTGACCCACTGCAGTGATTGTTTCTTATATGCTTGTCCCTTTAGTGCGATTCCAGCTTTATTAAGAAAAATAAAATAATGAAGTTAATTTGTGGGAGAGGTTATTATAAAAAGAGAATTTTTTTGACAAAACTAAATTAGCTCTTTTGTTATACTTTAGAAATAAAATACACTGTTCTCTTTATAGTTTGCTTGAATCTATATCAACAATGTGATTAGTGAAAACTTTTACTATAGCTCTTAGAAATAAAAGCCCAATGGTCTCGCCTAACTTTTCAGCTAAGATCGAGTGCAGAAGAGAGAGGGGTGTGTGTATTAGTGGTGCAAGGCTCTCAGCACTTCATGTGCCCCATGGAGCAGCTATGTGAGGGAAGTGTGGGCAAATCAGCTATGCAGGGATGCCTGTACACTCTATATGCTACAAACAGGGTCTCTGTGCCAGCCCCTAATGTGTGAGGCCGTAACAACGGTGAGCGAGGGAAGGAGCCATAGGACTCACTTTTATAGAGGTCCAATGTTTTAACACCTCATGCTACTAGCACAGAGCAGCTACAGCTGCTATCCTAGCCCATAGGTAGGTATATACTCACTAGGGGGAAGAGGAGAGGTTGGCTTCACAGCTGATCCCACCCATTGGCTGTGGTTTGGGTGGGTAGATTTCACCTCTAAATTCCACCCGGTACAAAAGTATCAGTTAAGGTTGTGTTGAGATTTGCACTTAAAGCAGGACTAAAATTCCTGTTTCACACTTTAATGATTTAATTCTGCGTTTAGGTTTGATACAGTAAATTCAGCGGACAATTGAGTTAAGCTATCTATATATACTGACTTTTGCAGAGAATCGTTTTAGAAACGCTTCCACTGTGAGATTTCGCCGTGTTTTCCTTCACTGCTAAGCATCCCCACAAGCTTCACACACACATTCTGATAACATTTGAGATGTAGACCACTTAGAACTGAACAGAGAATTATCCCCTCCTTCCACAATAGTCAGTTTGAGCTACACAAAGGTTTGCTGAGTAGACTACAGATACCATTAGATTCTTCCATTTGTTAACCTGTGGTTCATGCAGCTCCTCTCTCTCTCTGCCTTCCACTACTTCCACTCCAGGCCCTCCCCAGTGAAAACCCTTCTTTATTCTCGTGTCCCCTCCACACACCTCTAGTCTCCTATGCCCCTGACATCCCCAAACATTCCATTTTCATGGTCATTTTTCCTGGGGTCTCCACAAGGCTCCTTTCAGTTACAGTGGGTGAACTGAAGAAATAAGGGTTCATCAGAGCACAGCTCCTCTCTCCTCAAGTTTTCTCCCTCCACCCCATTCAGTCCACACTTCTCCCTCATATCTTTCCTGCACATCCCAGATTCCCTTGCCCCCCATCCTTGCTCACCAACCAGGCCTGCCCTCTGATTTCCCACATTGCCTTACCCCCAGAAAATCTCTCCACCCTTAGTCCCTCCTCCCCAGCCCTGCTCAACATGTTCACATCCATCCTTCTAGGGAAGGGAGCTTGGGATATGGAAACGTACTGGAGTACTGAGGGGGGGCAAAATCCACTTGAGGGGAACATGGAGGCAATCTGGGCTGGACATGGACGGGAACAGAGATCTGTGTTGGGATATGAGGGGCAGCTCTGTTGGGGAAGGTGGTTGAGTGGGAAAGGAAGGGAGTTGTTAAGTGAGTGTCAGGTCTCTGTGAGTGGTAATGGGGGTAGTGCATGTCAAAACTTAACTCTGTGTGGAAAAATATCTGTAATTATACAACCATGCTTATAAAAAACCTGGTTAACTCCCATTCAAAGACTTTAAGTTGGTGGGCTGTGCAGTCTAGCATTCCTAACAGTAGAAAGCAAGGAAATACTCAGCTAAGCCATTCTACTCTGACCTTAAATGTAATGCACAAAGGCACATACGTGAAGATTTCAATTCTGTGATTTGACACTAAAAATACCATCTTTAAACACTCTCTAACATCATAGGACATCCATTCACATACATTTTCCTAAGATTTACAGGTAATCATCTCTTGGAGGCAATCTGACACTACAGTGTCTCATTTACTTACACTCCCCAATATAAAACCATGTACAGTGCTGCCTACACTGTAGTTTGTGAAAGCCACATTAACCCTGTATTAATCATTAAAACACATGAGTTCCAGAGTAAGCTGCTCGGTCAAAATGAGGCTGTGGGTGCATGTGGGCTGTAGATGGTGGGCTGGGAGGTGGTTGTGTGAATTCTGCCTAATTATTTAAGTAAAATAAAATGGAAACATTTGAAATGTTTAGTTTTTATATTTTCAAAATTAGTAATTTTCTCTGTTTGAAATAACTGTTTAAATGTATCCTTTATTTTTTAAATAAAATACTTAAAAGTAATTTTGTCTAAATGAAACATTTTGTTTGATCCAAAATGAATATTTTTCTTCTTGATTTGCTAAAAACTTCAAATAAAAAATGAATTTTAGTAGGGTTGTCGATTAATCGCAGTTAACTCACGCAAATAAATTAAACAAATTAATCGCAATTAATCACAGTTTTAATTGCACTTTTAAACAATAGGATGCCAATTGAAACTTGTTACATATTTTGTACGTTTTTCTAAATTTTCATATACAAGCCCACCCAACCCCCTAGGTCTGAGCTTGAGGGCTAGCCCACGCTACTGCCAACCTCACAACATCCAGACCACTAGTTTTAGGGTGTTAGGGCAGGGAATCAGATCTCCCAGCTGCAGTATAGACATACCCTGAGGCTACTTACGTTAGCAAGGACTATTCATGAGTGTAATGGTTTGCAGGATTGGACCTGTACGGAGTAAGTGAACAAATATAAAAATGTTGTGATGTAATAATGATGTTACCTTCTGTAATTATATTGCCAGTTATAGTTTAGTTTTGATTTGATATTTCATAGTATCTGGGTAAATATGTTATGGTATATTTTGAAAGTCTTATTTCTACTCAAATGTTTTATGTTTTTATTTGCTAAGGCCCAGATTTTTAGAGGTATTTAACACCTCCCTGATTTAGGAGTCTAAATTCTGTCAACTGTTGCTGCAATTTAGAGTCCTAAGTTCCTAGCCCACTTCTGAAAATGAGATTTAGGCTCCTAAATCAGTTAGGCATTAGAACACTGAGCACAGCAATCCTTAAATACTTCTAAATATCTGGGCTTAAGTCCTTGCTCCTGCACACGGTACCAAGTGAGTAGTCCCATGGAAGTCCTTGTTGTAAGCGTATGTGCAGGAGTGTTTGCAAGATTGGGCCTTAGGATGGTAACTTGTAATGGGTGTCCCAGTCATTAGTGAGAATCTGCGAAGTTTTACTTCTCGTATGTAGTAGGAATAGCTATAAATACAGAACAAGATGTAGAGATATGGAGGCTATTGTATATATTGCCAGTGCCTACAGTCCTTTTACAAGAGTTTGGGCTGAGTAAGGGCTTCAGGATTGAACCCAAAGTTTCTCTAAGTGTCAGTGTTAGAAATTACTGAAGCAGTTGTAGCTAAACTGCACCATCTTTCCTACTAGCATTTTTTTAAATTAAGACAGCAACCAAAAAAGAAAAGCAACAGAAGTTGCTGCTTTTATCAACTTTTTTGCTTTAAATGTCTGATGTCAGTTTGGGCCCACATGTACATTATGCACATGCCATTGAATAAACAGAGTAAAGAATTATCTTTTAATTCTGTGCAGCATGCCCAAACACCACATGCACTGTCTGCTACATGTCACTTCGTATGAGATTCATGCTGGGAGTTTCTTTTTAAAGGCAAATGTTTCTGAAGGGAAGAGTTCAGATTGGGCAGATTGCATTAGTAAATCTCTGTCTCTGAATAGAATTCATATAGTTGTTCTGTGCAGCCTCAAACTGATACTTTATAAAGGTTCAAGTATGTCTGGGAATTGGAGATATAAGAGGGAAATTGAGATATACAGCAGAAACAATGCCTTCAAAGGGGAAACATTAGTAGAAGAAAAAATGCTTCAGCAGAACAGCATATCTACCTTGATGAATGATGATTATTCACATAAAGCAAATAATTTATTCTTTGTCCTTAACTGGGCATGTTCCTATTAATATGTCATCAGGATTTGTATTTTTCTTTTTGAAAAATCATGAGCGTCTGGAATCCCTCGTGTATCAGGCAGATACCAAAATCAGAGAGAGATGAACACAGTCAAACAAGATGTTTTATTTTTCAGAGTAAAGCCAGCCCAAAGTCCATTATTCTCAACCTATAACTTCCTATTTGGAATCTCCTTAAAGAGGGGAACCACATCTTTTCCTTGCTCAGCAGAGTTATACAAACACGTGAAGTTGATGCAGCTTTCACACATCTTCTGTATGGGCTGCTCTCTCTTCTCTTTTTAATCTCCTCACTCCTCTCAAAGCCCAAGGGGGCTGAAAATGGCTATAATGTCTACATAACCCACCTTGCTTCCAGACTAGAGGCTGATAATGTCACCTTTCCCATCTTCTAGACGTGAGGAATGGATCCAGACCCTGGTTGCCCAGGAGTAATCTTATTTGCTCAACCTGTAGGACCAGCTGTGGAAGTGGAAAATAAGCTACTAGATCGAGAAACGGGATGAAATATAAAACAAAAGATGAATTACTGTTTCTAAATTGGCCATTAATTAGACCCCATCTGTTATAGTCACCATGGCACAAGAAGGCTGTTATTGTATTGGAGAGGACAAAAAAGAATAGAGTGTGTCTGAAGAATCGAACATTTGAAAGGGTTAAGAGAGCTGAATTTCTCATTGTTAAAAGTGATTTGGAGGTGACCTAATGGAAATTTCCAACATTATTAAATGAAATAGGGCCTGGCTAGCTACAGGAATTAATAGTGAGATGTGTCTAGTTCCAATCTAGCCAGGATGGTAGTAACCAAAATCCCATTGGTTGTTGGATGGCCTAGCTGGAAGAAGCTTGGTTATCTCACCTGAGTTCCTAGTAGACAAGTTCTCAGATTTTGGCATTCTTTCCATAAAGATAAAGGGTAAAATCTCGGACCCCATTGAAGCAAGTCTCTGAGGCCAAATTGTTTTTAAAATGTCTCTGATTTTTGGGTGCCTAACTTTGAGACACCTGGGGCCTGATTTCTCTGAGGTGCTAAACACTGACTTCAGTTGGGGTTATTGGGTGCTCAACCCTTTCCAACATTTAGATGCCTCAAGTTGGGCACCCCAAAATTGAGGATATTCTTAATGTTGGGCCATAACTGCCCTGTGCCTCAGTTTTCCCATCTCTACAATGATACATTGTTATTTACCTACCTTACAGAGGGTTTTGTGACTTAGTTAAAGCTGTAAACCACAATGAGAATATAAAGTGCTTATATATGTGTTAAGTATTGTTATATTATTATTTATAGGCGGTGCAGATAGCAATGCCTATACTTAAGTTGACTTGATACTCCCCATTATAAGACCCTCTTTTCAATTGTTCAGAATTTTGCCAGGTTCTCCAAAAAAAAAAAAATTTGGAAAGTGTCAGCTGAAACATTTCTATGAATGAGATTAAGGAAAATATTTTGTTTTGCCTATGTTAATTTTCCCCCTTAAAACTGTTGAGAAACTCTAGCACTCCATGCTTTGGAACAGGGACTTGAAATTTGGCACGGGGGTCATCATGGTATCGGGGGAGGTTGTCATGGTGTTATCATTTGTCATTCCCATTATAATGTGCCCAAATTTGGCCAATTTATAAGCCTCTCAAAATACGTAATTTACACATGTTTATTAGAGACTTGTTAGAATTTGGCAGCTAAATTCCCTAATGATTCCCATTTGTACTGAGGCTGCAGGGGCTGAGTAGGTCTTTCCCCGCGATTACTATTCCAGGCTGCTCTGGTGCTGAGCACTGGAACTGAGAATAGGAAGCCTATTTCTCTTATGCTGTCAGTGACCCCCTGCTGGTGCCTAGGAAGACAAGGAAGAAACAGCCTGATTGGAATGCAGAGAGTTGAGAAATGGGAGCAGGGGGTGTTGCAGCTGGGGAGAAGCAGAGTGGAAGGGGGAGCAGTCAGAGGACAGACTGAGACAGAGGAGAGGGATCAGATGTGTTAGTGAGGGATGTGGTTAGAAGTAGAGGGGGAAGGAGCTAGAGGGTATAAAGGTGCAGAGTGGGGTGGGGGGCAGGAGCTAGGTGGTGGATAGGAACTGAGGAGGAAGAGAACATGTGCTGCGGTGTGACTGGGGCAAGTGGGGGTGGTGGATGGGAGGGAAAAAGGGGATAAGGACAGAAGCTGAGGAGGAGAAAGGTCTATAACTACGAGAGGTTGCAAAGGTAACCGTATTTTTGGCATTTCCTAAATTTTGAGTGCTGACTCTGCAAACTTGATATTCTTTTAAAGTATTTTGTTTGGATGTAATTATTTATGGAGTGCCTTTAGTTTAAAGCACACCCATTTAAACTACCTTACACACTAACAGTTTTGAGTATCTGGTAATTTCAGGTCAGGAATATCAGGCCTGCTACTGGTATCACGTAACCCAGTACAACTTGCTGCAGGTTGAGTCCCCAGCAACTAAGCTGGGAACCCCACTACTCACTGAGTGATGTGGGACATGCCAGACACCCACTGGAATGAAAAACAATATCCGTAAAAGAGTAATCTCCATCTGTTGCTGCTGCCTTGCAGCCAGCTCTTGGCTGAATAAAGGCTAGGGGATGAAACCCTGAACCAAACCCGGTGTGGAGAAAATATTAGGTGGTTGGTACTGTAACTCAGCTTTGTGTTCCAGTATCTCCTGCAGCTGTGCTGGCTTCCAAATGTCTTGGATCCAAGTCCTTGGCTTCGGTCAGTACCACTGAGGGATGGACTTTGGTCATAAGGCAAGTTCTGCCTCCTTATTTTCATTGCCAAAGGTTTGGGTACAATAGTAACCCTCTTCAAACTTACTTGTTGGAATGTAAGGACAACATGCAGTGGTATGTCAAATGACCTAGAGGACATCAGTGATCCTAGAAAATCTGCCATAATCAATAGAGAGCTAGAGAAGTTTGACATTGACACGGATGCTCTCTCTGAAACCAGACTAGCTGACACAGGTTCCCAACACAAGAAACATTATACCTTTTTTGGCGGGGGGGGGGCACGGAAAAAGCAAACACCATCACGGTGAACACAGGGTGGGTTTTGCAGTCTTATTAGCATCCAAGGTCAAATGTCACATTGCAACATCAAAACATATTTTATCAGTAATATCTTCTAGAAGTGACTTTGCCAACTTCATCAGTACATATGCCCCAACACTTTCCTCCATTTCTGAAAAGAAGGACTTGTTCTATCAGCAACTGAATAGTGTCATCAGTAAGCAACCATGGCATGAGCGACTCTATTGATAAACTTCAGTGCTTGAGCTGGCTCAAATCACAAGATCATGTTGGTCCCATGGAATCAGAAAAATGAATGGTAATGGGCAAAGATTATTGGAGCTCTGCACCCACCAAGGACCGTGCATTACCATCTCCTACTTCCAAGGTCAAAGGGTCTTGTGGAGACACCCGAGATCTGGACACGGGCACCAACTGGATTTTAATGGTCACCTGCAGGATGTTCTCCATACTCAGTTTTCACATGCAGACTATGACACAGACCATGTGCTTGTGTGCTGCAAAATAATGCTTTCATTATAGATATCCATCATACTAAACACAGCTGTTTCATACCCCTGAATATCAATAATACAGAAGGCCAAGAAAGGTGTTTCCAGTTCACTCAGGGAAGTTGTCATTGATTGTACCTCCGCTGAATTCTGATGCAGCATGGAACAACACTCATGTTCACCTCAGAGCAGCCAAGGGCACATTTCAACAAACAGCAAGGCAATGTGCTCAATCATATTGGCTTAGTTTGTGCTAGAAGATACAAATATCCTTTGAGAATGAAGATGTAAGAGGTACATATGATGTAATTAAAAAAAAAATAGGTCCTTTAGCTAAGAAGACTGCTCCACTCAAATCTCTTAATGGTATCATCATTGACAGAATCAAACAGATGCAGTGCGGGGTGGAACAGTATCACAAACTTTATTCAAATAAAACCACCTTTTCTGAAGCAGCATTAAACGTAATCCCCAGGCTCCAGACAATCAATGCTTGATATAGAACCAACTATACATGAACTTGAAAAGGCAGCCACCTGCCTGGCATCAGGAAAGGCCACAGGAAAAGATGGAATTCTGGCTGAAGTATGAAACAAGGAGAACTGGCTGTACTTCAATATTTGCACAATGTTTGTTTGGTGGAGGGAAAGAGAGTACCAAAAGACATGAAGGATGCCAACAGTGTAACATTGTATAAAAATAAAGGAGATTGGAGTGATTGTAACAACTACATAGGAATCTCTATCCTTCATATTGCTGGAAGGCATTTGTACCGGTCATTCTCAACAGACTGCAAGTTCTTGCTGAACACACATATCCAGTCAGTGCAGCTTCCATGATGATAATCAATTATTGATATGGTTTTCACACTTAGACTACTTCAAGAAAATGGTTTAGAACAAGGAAAATATCTCTCTGACCTTCATAGATCTTACAAAGGTTTTTGACCTGGTTGGCAGAAAGGACCCTTTTCAATTGCTAGAGAGAATTGGCTGCCCTCCAGTCCTCCTTAGTTTGATTCGATTCTTTCATGAAGACTACAGTCCAATATGATGTTGATCAGTCTGACAGCTTTGAAAATCTACAGCGGTATCAAACAAGGATGTATTTGGGCATTAATGCTGTTTGGTATATTTTTCTCTCTGCTAATTAGTCATACTTTCTCATCTAGCACCGAGGATCTGAATCTCCATACAAGATCAAATTGAAAACTCTTCAACATTGCATGTTGAAGAGAAAAAAGCAAGGTTAAACCTATGTTGATAAGAGAACTACTTTTTGCAGTTGGCACAGTGTGCTTTTCACATAGTGAAGAGGAGCTCTGGAAACTTAGCAATATCTTTGTGTTTGCTTGTGATGAATTTGGACTATCCATCAGTCTAAAGAAGACAATGATTATGGCACAAGGTGTGTTGACTGCCCTAGAAGTTTTAATAGCTGGCGCTACGCTAGCAGTTTGTGCATGAGTTCTCCTATTTAGGTTATCCAATATATTTGATACTATGTATAGATTACTAGCTTAATTCTCACATCAGAAAGGCATCCACCATATTTGGTCAACTGGCCAAGCGTATGTGGGATAACAGGAAATTGACATTGAACAGCAAGATATGGGTTTACCACATATGCATCCTGAGCATGCTGCTGTATGGTGAGAGCTGGACCACCTACAGCAGGCATGCAAGAAGGCTAAACACTTTCAATACCCGCTGTCTTTGTTTGTATTTTAAATACCAAGTGAGAAACCAAAATTCCTGATACTGAAATACTTAAAGTAAAATTGCCAAACAAACACAGATATCTTTGTTCACTTTGTCATCTTGCACTGGATGGATGATGCATTCCAAAGGACCTCCTGTATGGAGAACTTGTGGATTCTCTAAGGCCACTGGGCCAATCTGATGTTTGTTCATCGTTATCGATGAAGACCTCAACAACTCATTCTTTCGATGACCGGGCTCTGTGCGTCTGAAGATGACTGATCAGTCTGATTCTGGCATGGAACGTCCTGTCACACGTCGGGCAGGCATGTAATGGCACTGCCGATGATGTACGAGCAGCTCTGGACTTGCGCAGCTCACGCTTTTTTTTCAGCCTCAGCAATACACTTCACCTCAGAGGTATTACTGCCTGTGTGAATGAGGCTGCGCCATGCTGGAGGGTTCAGTGCGAAGGTTTCCCATGTGGCGGTGTTGATCTCAAAGGACTTCAAAGAGGTCTTCAGCATGTCCTTGAACCGCTTCTTTTGTCCTCCATGGGAGCGCTTTCTCTGAGTGAGTTTAGAAGAAGAGCTGTTTAGGAATGCGTTCGTCTGACATTCTCACGACATGTCCGGCCCACCTGGTCTGGGCTCTCATCAGCAATGTGTGAACTGACGGCAGACTGGCTCTAGTAAGGATATCAGTATCGGGCCCTTTGTCCTGCCATCTGATTTTTAGAAGCTTTCGCAGACAGGAAACGTGGAAGTGATTGAGCCTTCATGCATGACTCCAATAGACAGTCCACGTCTCGCAGGCGTACAGCAGCATTGGAAGCACCACTGCTCGGTGACCTTCAGCTTCATTGGTAGGCTGATCCCTTGACGTTCCCAAACGTTGGAGCGCAATCGGCCAAATGCAGAGCTGGCTTTAGCAATTCTGCAGTTTACTTCATCATCGATTGACACTGCTCGGGAAAGGGTACTGCCCAGGTACGTGAAGTGGTCCACTGTCTGAAGTCTCTGTCCATTTACAGTGATGGACAGTTCTGAGTATGGAGCGTGAGGAGCTGGCTGGTGCATGACCTCAGTCTTCTTGATGTTAATGGTGAGACCGAAGTTGTTGCATGCAGTTGAAAACTTGTCCATACCGGCTTACATTTCTGGCTCTGTACTAGCATTCAGAGTACAATCATCGGCAAAGAGAAAGTCTCGAAGTACAGTTTCCTTCACCTTGGTGATGGCACGCAGTCGCCTCAGATTGAATAGTTTCCCATCAGTTCTATACTTCAGGCCTATTCCTTCAGTGCAGTGTTGAAAGGCATCAGTCAAAGTGGCAGAGAATATCATGCTGAACAAAGTGGGTGCTAAAACACACCCTTGCTTGATGCCGTTGGTGACTGGGAAGGCCTCATATGTTTCACCGTCATCCAGGATACGAGCCATCATACCATGATGAAATTGACGTACCATTCCTATAAATCTGTCTGGACAGCCAAATTTAAATTTCGACATGATCCTCCACAGGCCCTGGCGACTGGCAGATTCTCCAGAGATGGGCTGAACACTTTGAAGCAATTCTCAATCGCCCCTCAATCATCAATGATGAGGCCATTGACAAGATGCCCCAGATTACAGTCAATGACTCCATGGATGCTTCACCAGAAGAGGACGAAGTGAAGAAAGCTATCAATCAGCTGTCAAGTGGCAAAGCCCCTGGGTCAGATGCCATACCAGCAGAGGTGTACAAAGTCGGTGGACCCGTGCTGCTTCGGAAACTCACTGAGCTGCTTCAGTCCTTCTGGAAGCAGGGAACCATTCCACAAGAATACAGAGATGCGTCCATCTTGCACCTCTATAAGAGGAAGGGCAATCGCCAGGTATGCGACAATCACCGTGGAATCTCGCTGCTTTCTACAGCAGGGAAAGTTCTTGCACGGGTTCTTTGAACCGATTGATCACTCACTTGGAGAAGGGCTTACTGCCAGAATCACAGTGTGGCTTCCGCAAGGGACGTGGGACTATTGACATGATCTTCGCTGTGCGTCAGCTACAGGAGGAATGTCAAGAGCAGAATCGTGAACTCTACACAACTTTTGTGGACCTCACGAAAAAGGGCCAATCTGGGCTCAGCTTCAAGGACATTTGCAGGAGGGATTTGAAAACTTTCAATATCAACACTGCAAACTGGGAAGAAGCAGCTAGCAACAGGCTACCCTGACTGCTGCACCAGGGAGGCAAAGAGTCTGAAGGAAGCTGGTTGAGAGAGAGAGGGAGAGAAAAGCAGAGAGTGCAAACGGAGAAAAGTGCAGCAGGCCTCAAGAACCATGAGTGCTGCACCAGTCTCCTCTTCTGGCCCTGTGCCGTACACCTGCACCATCTGTGACAAGGACTGCTACTCAAGAATTGGACTTTTTAGCAACTCATGACGCTGCAGCATGACACATAGTAACTGAACTGCTTTGGCGCTTACACCATTGTCTTTTGAGACCAACTGTTGCCATCTATCCATCAGCTAGTAATTTTGAATGTTGCCGCTAAAAAATGGTATTGGGGAAGGGCAGAAACTTACAGATGGATAGTTCTGCTTTGTTTTCTTTTAGTTCACAATTGACTTGTATTTGGTTTGTGCTTTTTGGATTTTTTTTTTTGCCATCTTGCTTCTAAGACCACTGTGCTTTTTAAAATTTATATAGTTTTTTTCACAAATATGCGAGATTAACAAATAGCTTGTAGATTTCAAAATCAGTGTGAAATTGTCTTGATATTGGGTTATATTATACTCTCTTGCACCTTTGTGATTCAGGACTAACACTGTAGGCTCCCATGGAGTTACTCATGAATTACACCACTGTAACTGAAAGCAGCATCTAATCCATTGCCTCTACTTAAAAACAAAAACAAATAAATTAAATGTTACGAAAGGGACACTAGAAACAAGTGGGTTGCTGCTTTGCTTTCTGCCTAAAAAGAAAACCCTTTTCAATGTAGCTTTCTGAACAAATAACATGCTCTGGGCTTTTTTTATGACAAAACTTATTGATGCTGAAAAAGAAATGGATCTGTATGCATCTGAACTTGTCATCCACCACTGCTCCTCTAGCCTGCAGTTATGCGGTTGTTACCATAATACTTCTAGATTTATGAAGACTCCCTTTTACTAAATGATTTATTACTCTTTAGCTGAATTCCTTTGGCCGTTGACTTTATTTCCAAGTCACTCTGTTCAGCTCAATTGGTTGCCTTCAGTTACCGTGGCAACCAGCAGATGGGGTTCTTTGACAAGGGTCAGCGGGGAGGCTGCTGCAGTATACAGGAAGAGCAGCTAAATAACACAGCTTTCAGCATTGACAGTCCTGCTCTGGCTGGCCAGGAGTAGTTATCAGATTACTTGTATTAAAACCTAATTAAGATGTGTGCCAGTAAATGCAGCATGGTTATTGGATTTGGTGATTTAGCTGCTGCAGGTTGCTGTAATTCAATCATACTACTTCAGCAAATTCAGCTATGCAGTGAAGAGTGGAAATGTCTTGCATGCATAACCTGATGGCACTAAAATAAGTAATCTTTTTTTACTTATTTTAAGTCGCTTCTTCACGTCTAAGATCCCCAACCCTGCTCTTAAATCTGGATGCTGTCTGCAAACCCCAATAGATCCGTTTATTGAAAATAAATGTAAACATCTGGAGAGGGACTAACAAGCTTCATACCATCCTCTTCTCTTTGTTCATAGTCACCCGTGGGATTACTGAGTATAATTTAGATTGTAAACTCCCCAGGGCAGAGACCTGTCAATATATTTGTTTAAAGCCTCACTATTAGAATAGACATACTAAATACTTCGCTCCTGAGACGATATCATTTTGTCTGGTACACAGAAAATGTCAACATAACTTTCAGTTGTGTTACTATCATTTTGTGCACTGAAAACTTTATTTTCTTTGGATGAGATTCACCCCAGTGTAGAAGGCTTGCCCAAAACCCAGTGTGCCACCTACACTGAGTTCCCTGACGGCCTGAATATTATTCTCTATTAGCTGGGATTCTTTTTACTTTGGTATTGTCCTTGCTCAAAGTAATTTCTGAGAGCTAGGAGATATTGTATCCAGTCACTTCCTTTTCATCTCCATGCAGGTCTGTCCACTTAATGAGAACTCACTAAGGATACACCTGCACTGCAAAAACAAACAAACAAACCAACAACCCAGCAGTGAGTCTCTGAGCCCAGGTTGAGAGATTTGGGCTCATGCTACAGCGCTAAAAATAGCAGTGTAGATATTTCCACTCAGGATCTGAGACCCACCTCCCTTTGCCAGGTTTCAGAGCCGAGTTCCAGACTGACTGGGAAGGTCTTTGCTATTTTTAGCACTTTAGCATGAACCCGGGTCTGTAAATCCTGGGCTCTGAGACTTGTTGCCAGGTTCTCTAAGAACACAAGAATGGCCGTATTGGGTCAGACCAAATGTCCATCCAGCCCCCAGTATCCTGCCTACCAACAGTGGTCAATGCCAGGTGCCCCAGAGGGAGTGAACCTAACAGGTAATGATCAAGTGATCTCTCTCATGCCGTCCATCACCACCCTCTTCCCCCCCCCCTTTGCAGTGTAGGTGTACCCTTAGGGACCCTGATTTTAGATTTAAGGCTATTTGTTGTGCAGAACATGAAGATGTGGGACTTGATCCTACAAGGTGTTGAGTACCCTCATCTCCTACTTTTTTGTAGGACCTGGCCCATGGTCTCTGCCCCAAGGAACTTAACATACTAACTGGGATTTCTAAGGGTTCAAAAACAGTGCACCATATATTGGGCCACTCTGAAATAAAGCTGCACGTACATTCTGAATAGCACCACTAACAGGTGATTATTAAGGTTTAGAATGAGAATTTGTTTTCTCTTTGAAACAAACTAATTAAAGCTGCAGTTCCTTATGCCCCAAGTCTTGTTTCCTTTTTTATGTAACCAGTTGCCAACCTGTGCTTATGTCCCACACTGCTATCTTTTGCTCCCTTACCCCTCTGTGTAAATTGGGAATTTTTGTAATATGAGGCAACAGATGGAGAATAATTTTAAATGCATGATTTGTAGATGGGAGCTATTTCCTTTTGTCAGATTATGCTGTAAATGGTCTAAATGTAGGGTAGTGCTAGAATGGTTAGAATTTGTTTACATAACTGAACTGCAAAGTAAGTAATACTTCTTTAACTAAAGACTTGTTTCTCTTCGCTTGCAATAGTTTGTCTCTAATTGAATTATCTTTCATATGCTTAAAGCAAGATATGTCATCCTGTGTAGACAGACAATAGGGGCCTGACCCAGTAAGGCTTTAGGGTCACATGGGCTATCTGCCAAGGATCCGGTAGAATGTAAGACGTTGATTTTGATCTGTAAAGCATCACATGCCCTGGGACCCATCTCTCTGGGAGATCACTGTTCTCCCTGTGCCGAGCTGCCAGAATTGGGATCAGTGAGGGTGCCAGAGCTGGAGCCCACTCATGAAAGAGAGGGGACAGCTGGCAGGGCATTCTGTATTAGGGCCATCTATCATTGCAATTTGCTTCCTCTGATCCAAAATAGCGATGTGCAGTATCAATGCGAAAACACCAATTGCTTTGCTGTGAGGGTCTAGGAGGATGCTGAAGGGGGGTTGTAGAGCTTAGCTGGTGATGTTAATTATTGAGTAAAGGAGTGCCCCTGGGGACCATGTTTTTAAAACATGTCAAGGCACTAGGGCAAAGGAGAGGTGGTGCCCTTTATGGAATATTTATAAATCAGTCCAAGTTCAGTTTATTATTTTAATTTATCTTGAAGTTGGTAGGAGTTGGACCAGGCCCTTAGCACTATTAGAGTTTAGGAACCTGGAGTCAAAAAGGTTTCTAGACCTCAAGACGCTAAAGGGATAGGACAGAACTAATAGGAGATTCTTTAAAGTTTTCCTTTGCTGTGTCTCTGTGAAGAAAGTAATTTATAATAGTAACTCCCTAGCACTGATAGGGAATCTCTGGATGAAGAGTTCAAAGTGCTTTGTAAAAAGGAGCAAATAATACCTACCTTATAACTGGGTGTGCTAAGGCAAGGAGAGATTATGTGACTGTCCTCGAGTCACATAGTGAGCCAGTGACCAAGCAGGGAATAGAACCCAGCTGTCAACTTTCCCCAGTTTGGTGTCATATCCTCTATAACTACACTGCTTCACAGTAGACATTGCTTCCTCTCTTACACTGGAAGTGATATATTGCTTCTGGAAGCGTAACTGCATCTGTTTACACAAAAAGGACACAATTTCTAGGTCCCTGAAATCACACAACCAGAGTAAAGAAATATATACAGTAGTGAACTTGTGTGTTAATGTGTTATGCCTTAGAAGTTATACAAGGTGTGAGACTGTAATTAGCAGCACTTTCTATACTATCAAATGGTCTCTTTGTTCACTTAGTTGGCAGCTTAAAACCAGCTGTCAGGGTTTGCAGCTTGCTGGGTTACGCTTACAGCTTCTTTCTGATCTCCAGTACGTGGTAATGCAGCTTGTAAAATCAGCTCCATGTGCACATGGGCTAACATGATAATAGACATTGCTAAATACATGATAATATAGTCCACACCAAGAGGACCATGTGATCTGAAATGTGGCCGTGCAGCAGCACTATTGAAGTATATTGCAGGGGGGGGGGGAGGGCGTGTCATATTATGGCCCATAGCAGATTGGAAAATGTGGTTTTGGCATAGTCCTCTCGCACTGTCTTATTCTTTTTAACCTGGTTTTGTGCAACTTTTATTATGAAGAAAGTGGTTTTTTCAGTCTCGGCTGAGGAAGCATTTACTAATGCCAAAGTTGAACAGGGCAGTTCCTAAAAGCGTATATATTGCAAGGTGGCCACATGCAGAGCTGATGTATGTAAGTTCAGTCGGTTTATTTTACACCTTAGTTGAGAGATAATAAAGTACATGACAGAATTACTGCATAGAAACTTTCAATTCCATCTCGTGTTTGTCATTAGAGGTAGTTTAGGGGTGTAGCCAGAGTTCAGCCTAGGTTATGTTGTCCTTTCATTCATGTGAGCCCTGATTTACCAAGATACTTAAGCACATGCCTAACTTTAAGTGTGTAAGTAGTCCCATTAAAATCATGTTTAAAGTTAGGCTTAATTGCAAGCCTAGCACAATAAATATGCAGGCCCTTAGCAACAATCACCCTACTGTGAAGAACTTGGAATTAAAAGACCTAAGCCACAAAGTTTGGATCCATGGCACAAGCCACTAAACTTCATCTACATTCGGTGGTGATCGTTTCTAGGGTTTTGGTTCAGTTTATCCTAAGGTGGGGGTCAGCTCTCCTGTTCCGATCTGTTTCCAAGCTCCCCCAGTGTTATGGGGTGCTTGGCTTTGGGGTGTTGGGTCAGACCCATCTCAGCAACATCTCTATCAGTATTTCCCCCCTAATTCATTTGATCATCAAGGAACTGCCAAGATATCATTATTCAAAAAATAAATGTCTAATGACCTTTTAAAAGCTGGGCATGTAGATCTGTTTTCTTACAAAATTGTGTTTTCTCCTTCCATGCACTCTGGTAAGGGGTTGTTTTTGTAGGGTTTGTCAAAAGTGCTGATTGTTTAGGGAGGAAGGTAGTATTTCTTCACAC
Source organism: Trachemys scripta elegans (assembly GCF_013100865.1). Taxonomy (NCBI): domain Eukaryota; kingdom Metazoa; phylum Chordata; order Testudines; family Emydidae; genus Trachemys; species Trachemys scripta. The sequence goes on along the minus strand of NC_048300.1, from coordinate 68,610,526 downwards.
AACACACAGTCAACCTGTGGAACTCCTTGCCAGAGGATGTTGTGAAGGCCAAGACTATAACAGGGTTTTAAAAAGAGTTAGATAAATTCATGGAGGATAGGTCCATCAATGGCTTTTAGCCAGGATGGGCAGGAATGGTGTCCCTAGCCTCTGTTTGCCAGAAGCTGGGAATGAGCGACAGGGGATGTATCACCACTTGATTACCTGTTCTGTTCATTCCCTCTGGGACACTTGGCAGTGGCCACTGTCTGAAGACAGGATACTGGGCTAGATGGACCTTTGGTCTGACTCAGTAGGACCATTCTTATATTGGGTGTTAATAGACACTGTACTTACAATGGCCCCAGTTGGAAGGTAAGCATTTACTCCCAGTTACTATAGCGGCATCTGAGATACCACAGTATTTCACTGTAGTGCTACCCAAGGAAGGGTTCAGTTGTTAATGGCACCCAGCTGTATAAATGTAAACAGATATGACAGAGGAGTCCATTTATGTTTTCCTTTGAACAAAAAACAAACACACAGCACCCAACCTGCAAGCACTAGTACAGTAATGGATATGAGCTCTTCAGATTATCTGAGGAGCTGTTTGTATGCGGCACTAGTATTCCTGTGCAGAATACTACGGTAGTTGTGTGTTTCATGAACATAGGTTCTGAGTGTCTAACCTCAATATGAAAGCCCTTCATGCATTATTTTGGCCAGGTAAATGTAGATGTAACACTTCCAATAGCATATGCTCTGGCTATACTCACAACTTTATTGTTGAGCTGTATCGTGTCTGCTTTCAGATACCACCTGCCATATAGGTATCACACCTTAGGTAGGCAGATGCTACTACCTTTGTTATAGTGGCCCTGCGTGCAACTTGTTCCCTCCTGATATCCATTTTGTACAGTGACTGTCTTCTCCTAATACAGCACCTAGCACAGGAATGCCCCCTTTCTGATTAGGACCTTTGGGAGCTGATGCAATGCAAATAATAATCCCCTTCTATTCATCTGCTTTGTCATTTAGAGTATTTTATTGAGGCTTTTTGGTTTTCATAATTCTTCATAAAACTTACCGAACACTATCCCAGGAAAGTATCCATGAACTTGAGCAAGTGATGTGCATTTGTTTAAATACAACTTCCAGCTTGTTTGCTTTTTACTTTCCTTAATGCAGGAAATGGCAGATTTTTCCTTTTTCACTTTTCCCTGAAAACGGCGCTGACAGGCATCCCGCCTGACAGACTGGCAGTGTAGAGCTAGCGGAGTTATTGAAGCTAAAAAAGTTCCTGAGGCCTGTCTACTGCTGTGCTTACCAGGTGCACCCACCCTGGTGGGGGCCTTTGCTGTAAATTGGGTTCTTGTTTTTTCTATTATCGATACGCTTGGCAAGTTCTGAAGCAGCATTTTTCATGCATTGCCTATCTCTAAGTTTCAGTTATCGGCAACTGAATTTTTTTTTCTTCCATTTGTGTGTATGTGTTGAAATCAACATTTACCAACAAAAATCTAATCCTTCCAACCCTAATTACAGGCCAAGCTTTTGTGTTTTCAGTCTTCTTCACCATCTCATTTACTCCCTGTTTACACCCTTCCCCTAGGAATCCCACTCACTGTATTCAAAGTTCATTGACCACTTTCAAAACATCTCTTCCCCCACCCCCACCCCCACCCCCCCTTTAGTTAAGACCAGGCTTATTTGGAGAAGCTAAATCAATGTTGCTTCCTGTGAAGAGGATTGGGACTCAGTGTAGGTTGTGAAAAGCAGTATGGTTGGGTGGGATCTGGTATCTCACAATGGGTGAGCTTGGATTTTATTAGCTGTCTGGATGAGTGTTGATGTAGGAAGTTTGCAGCGATGCAGATTCTGTTGCATTCCAAAGGCAGAAGCCCTGGAACTGTAATATACCATTGACTCCTTTTCCTGTAGGAGAGGAATGTGATAGATGCAATTCTGAAATACACATACTAGAACGTGGGTTCTGTTTTTAATTGAAAAGTGAAAACATTTTAAAATGCTCTTCTTTAAGGGATGGAGATGAACTATATTAAATATCCTCTGCAGAAGAGTTTACTCCAGCATGATGACCAAGCTGAGCTCTGTCATATACAAATTGTACTCTTGCAGGTTCATATCAAAGCCCTTGTGGTAAATTCCAGAGCCCTGCTGTATCCTATCATCTGTTTTATCCAGGTTACACCAGCTTGACAAGCATTGCCAAACCACTGCCCAGCAGCTAGTGGAGTTACTCAACAAACAGAATCAGCTGTTCAGAGAGAGGCAGATGCTAACAGAGGAGGTGCAGTTCCTGCGAACACAGGTATCATGCCAATACTGGGAACAAGAGCACAGAAAATCATAGGGAAATGTTCTGCAGTCATCAAGAAAGATAGACTTTGCTAAAGGCTTGTATCAAGAAGGAAAACCACCATAAAACACAATCTTCAGAGTACAGAAATAACACATTGATTAAAAGGGATGGCAGGGCAGTTTAAAGTTGTACCCACACCCTGATTCAACCTACACTCAATTAAGAAAATGCTGTGAGATGCATCTAAGCAGAACAAATACTACTTGTGTCATTAATTCCAATCAGAAATCTTTGTTTCATCCTTCATATCAGATGATAGTAGGCAACAGAAAATTCCTTGTTTAACAGCATTAGCATGTAGTACAGTATTGAAACGTAGAACTGCCTCTCACCTTGAAACGTAATCATTTTGAAAACTCTAGTTTTAGGGTATAATATCTACACCTGAGACCCCCACCCTCTGGTTGTGGTTTTGCAATCTCATTTCCCTGTTTTAAAAAAAAAAAAGTTTTTGCCTCCCTTGTTGCAGTGCAAAAACCCCACCCAGTGGGGTTCTGTATGGGCACAGCAGTCCACCTTAGCACAAGAAGTGGCAGGATTAAGGCCTTACTTATGTAGGGGTGCAGTCTGCAAGATACTGTTAACATTTTTCAGACACTGATTTTTAAGTTGGATGCTGCCCCTTTAATCATTCACTACTTTAGGAAGGAGGAAAAGAATCATGACTTTTTAAACTGTAACTGAACTGCTGAATTAAACGTACTCTCCAAATCTAGCACATAATTAAGCCTTTGTTTCTGTGACTAAGTAAATTAACTGATTCGACCGTATCACTGTGATACCAAGCCATCTGGCTCATGAACAAAGCAAGTTTCTGGGTTCAGACACGAAATTTGGACTTTCATTAACATGAACAGGACCAAGAGAGGAATTTGTAGTACCAAACTGCAGCGTGAAAGGAAAATCAATGTTTTAATCATTCTATTGTTCACCAAAAAGTAGGCTAGTATTAGAGCATACATGGCAAATAGCAGCATACTTTAACCTAGAACTAAATGAAAAAAACACACACATTATCAGTGTGGTAACAATGGGAAAATGTTGTCTTTTTAATGCTGACTAGAGTACCTGAGTTACCTGTTTTCCCTATATCTAGAATAAAATACTGTGCTACCTTAGATTTACCTCTATAGGGTATCTGTTGGAAAATTTAATGGCAATCACTGTGTTTCATGTTTAAGCTCTTTGAAGCTGAAGAATGTGTTGCATTAAGAGAAAGTGAAATAACCCTGCACCAAGGAGAGCCAGAGACTCTCTGAGGTCCACTAAGGACTCTGAGATCTGGAAGACTCTCAGTTAGAAGGCAGATAGGCAGCAGTACACAACCATGACTACCTTCTAGATGGTGTGCTGCTAACTAAATTGAATATTGTTACCACTGAAAGTCTGCTTTGCAGTTGTAAAGGATGCATTTGTTAAAATAGGGAATGGGTGCTGCAGTCAAGGCTTTTTACCACTACCACCCAGCAGTTTTCATCAGTAGATCTTAAAGTACTTCAGTCTAATGTATTGGTTGTAACACCTCTGTGAAGTAGGAAGTAATGCATCGAAACATGGAGACTTGGAAGGAAGAAGGTTGGTGACTTTTTAAAAATGTATTCCTGCAAAACAAGAACCTCAATAAGCCAGCTGAAGTGTTTTTAAACAACATTGGATCCATGGGAACAGGAACATAGCTCAGCAGAACTGTATGGTGCACAAGGCAAATGTTTTAAGGAAACAAAGGACAATTCATTACAAGTTGGATATTTTAAGTCCAGATAAATATGAATTCCTTTCAGCTTCTTGTATTTTGTTCAAAAGCAATAATTTTGAATATATAGCACTACTGATCCTATTTTGAGACTTCATGAGATGCCACATTTCATATTTAAATTGATCACAATACCTATACTTGCCATGTCCATAAAAAAAATAATAGTAACCAATAATGGTGCTGGTTAACATTGCTGATCTTAGCTGTACATAATGTGCAAGGTGAGCCTTGATCATCTAATCCCAAAGATGTGCTGCTACTTAGGGTACGTCTTCACTACCCGCCATATTGGTGGGTAGCAATCGATTTATCTGGGATCAATTTATCCGGGATCGATATATCGCATCTCGTTAAGATGCGATATATCGATCCCCGAAAGCGCTCACCGTCGACTCCGGAACTCCACCAGAGCAAGCGGCGGTAGTGCAGTCGACGGGGGAGCTGTGGCCGTTGATCCCGAGCCGTCTGGACCCCAGGTAATTTGATCCAAGATACTTCAACTTCAGCTACGCTATTTGCTTAGTTGAAGTTGCGTATCTTGGATCAATTCCCCCACCCCCACCCCCAGTGTAGACCAGCACATAGTGATTGTTGCTATTTGAAGATAAAAAAAAAAATAGTGGGGCATGGGTTTGCGGGTTTTGTTTGTTTGTTTGAGGGGGATGGAGGTGGTTATGGATAGTAATGTTTCATTCAGTAAGTAGAGTATTTTTTAACATAAATGCCCAGTACCATAGGCACTTTCATTTCTCAATGTATAATTCTTTTAAATCCCATTATGATATATCAGTATCTGTTCAGATTGTTTGAAAGTCTGGCCTGATATTTTTAGTTGTGCACAGTGCTCTTTCAGCTAAATTTATTGTTGCATGTTTTATTTGCAACTTTGAATATGTGCAACTGAAATGTCACTAACTCTTTATTTCATGAGGCAAACAGAGGCATGAAGCTCAGACATGGATGCTGATGGGGACAAGGTTGGATCCTGGATGGATAGGAGAAATAAGGACTAGTCACTAAAACTTTAGGGCAGATTTTTACATAGATAAGGTTTTAGGTAGAAAAAAAGACATTTGTCTTGTGGTCTAAAATGAAGATTGAAGGTTGGTCCCTACGATTATTATTCAAATTTGTATGTTATCTTATAGCAGAAACTGCTTTTTTCTTCAAAATCGTAGCAATTGCTTTATTTAATATAAATAGAGGTAAATACCTGAAAACCAAGAACAGGTTTACATTAGGGCTATCAATCGCGATTAACAAATTAATCACAATTAATTGCACTGTTAAACAACTAAACACCAACTGAAATTTATTAAATATTTTTGGATGTTTTTCTACGTTTTCAAATATATCCATTTCAACTACAACACAGAATACAAATTGTACAGTGCTCATCTTATATTATTTTTGATAAACAAAATTGCACTTCAGTACTTGTATGAGGTTAATTGAAAAATACAATCTCTTTATTGTGAAAGTGCAACTTACAAATGTAGTTTTTTTGTTACATAACTGTACTCAAAAACAAAACAATGTAAAACTTCAGAGCCTACTTCTTGTTCAGCCAATTGCTAAGAGAAACAAGTTTGTTTACATTTACAGGAGATATTGCTGCCCTCCTTTAATTTACAATGTCACCAGAAAGTGGGAACAGGCATTTGCTTGGCACTTTTGTAGCTTGTGGTGCAAGGTACTTACATGCCAGATATGCTAAACATTCGTATGCCCCTTCTATGCTTCGGCCACCATTCCAGAGGACATGTTTCCATGCTGAAGATGCTCGTTTAAAAAAAAATAATGCATTAATTAAATTTGTGACTGAACTCCTTGGGGGAGAATGGTATGTCTCCTGCTCAGCTTTACCTGGATTCTGCCATATATTTCATGTTATAGCAGTCTCAGATGATGATCCAGCACATGCTGTTAATTTTAAGAACACTTTCACTGCAAATTTGACAAAATGCAAAGAAGATACCAATGTGAAGTACCTTCCAAATCTGAGGGGGACGAGGTGCGGCGCACGCTTTCAGAAGTCTTAAAAGAGCAACACTGATGTAGAAATTACAGAACCCAAACCACCAAAAAAGAAAATCCAACCTCCTCCTGGTGGCATCTGACTCAGATGATGAAAATGAACATGCGTCGGTCCGCACTGCTTTGGATCATTATTATGCAGAATCTGTCATCAGCATGGACACATCTTCTTGAATGGTGGTTGAAGCATCAAGGGATATATGAATCTTTAGTGCATCTGGCATGTAAATATCTTGGAACTCTGGCTACAACAATGCTATGAGAACACCTGTTCTCACTTTCAGGTGACGTAAACAAGAAGCAGGTAGCATTATCTTCTGCAAACTTAAACAAACCTGTTTGTCTGAGTGATTGGCTGAACAAGCAGTAGGACTAATTGGCCTTGTAGGCTTTAAAGTTTTACATTTTTATTTTTGAATGCAGGTTTTTTGGTACATAATTCTACATTTGTAAGTTCAACTTTCACGATAAAGAGATTGCACTACTGTACTTGTATTAGGTGAATTGAAAAATACTATTTAGTTTTTACAGTGCAAATATTTGTAATAAAAATAACTATAAAGTGAGCACTGTACACTTCCTATTCTGTGTTGTAACTGAAATAAATAATTTTTGGATGTTTTCTACATTTTCGAGTATTTAAATAAATGGTATTCTATTATTGTTTAATAGTTCAATTAATCGTGCTGTTAATTTTTTTAATCACTTGTCCGCCATAGTTTACATGTAATTTGACAACATGTAAATCATCTCACTCTTGGACAGCGTGGTCATACTGGTACTGATAATGCCAAGCTACCTGTATTCATATTCCTAAGTATACACTACTTTTTGTGCTGCAAATTCAATCCAACTTTTTAAAATGGCTAGTTACATTTTAATCCAGTTACACGAGTGGGGAAAACAAAAACTGAATATTACATTCAGCATCCGTATTTGGTATTTGCCTTAAAGTTAATTCCATTACACTCTAACCCCATGTTAATATTTCCCTTATTCTTAGCATTCAAGGGACACAAAAGTGTCTAATGTTAAAGATGCTGCCTGGCCTAGAGTGTTCTGAAAATCTTTTCCACAGAAATATTCTTACATTTTCTGTACAAGTTCTTGTTATTTTACTGATTTAACAAAAAGGCCAGTCCTGCCAGTTGTTCAACTACCACAAGGAATGGGATTTGAGGGCTCTTAGTACCAATCAGGTGCTTAACACGTTGTAGAAGGAGCTATCACAAGTTAAGAGGTTTTAAATGCTGGAGAAAGTGGTCAGTATGAACTACACACTTTACAAGTAATATTAGCTGTTGCCTTATGACTGAGGGTGGCACTGTGTTATTTTATTATAGCAACTTGCTCACAAGTTAGAAATAATTATTTTGAAAAGATTTGTCCCACAGCCCAGCAGAGAATTTTAACTCCTCAATCCCCTCTCTCTGATACAGGTTAAATTTAATTAGTAACAGGCCTTCTGATTTCCCTTTCTATTTCTTCCTCTCATGAAATTCGAAGCATGTGCTTTGCAATTGTCTCTCACATAACTGCAAATGGGTTAAATATTGTCAATTGCTTGGTACACCACTCACTGTCTAAGTTGCTCTGAGGCAGTGATCTTCATTGACAGATTTAAAGCCAGAAGGGATCATTATGATCATCTGGTCTGATATGACAAGCTATAGCACTACAGCCAGTAATTTGTGCATGAAGTCCTTAACTTCTGTTTGAACTATAGCATATCTTTTACAAATAAACTGCTTCAAAACAAGGAGCCCCAAATTAGGGTCCAAAGGCCCTATTTACAAACCTACATAAGTGTCCAGATTTCTAAAAGTGCTGAGTACTTTTGAAAGGCCACTGAAGTAGGTACCTAATCATGGCATTTAAGCTCCCAGTTTTGAAAGTCTGGCGTCTGCTCTGAACTCCTGTTGCTCCCAAATCAGGAGAACCAGCAATAATGCTGAGCTTTGTCCATACCCAATTATCAGAGAGAATCTGTTTGGCTCCCACCCTTGTTATGCTATATAAAGGTTGAATAATATACACAGTATATAAAACAGTTGGATTGCAACAGACCCCTCTGACATTGTTCCTTAGGTTAGTTCCGGGCACTGTATTGAGGGGCACATAACTATTCTCTCCCCTCAGCTGCCTTAATAGATTGCTTGTTTATCAGATTATTGGCTTCCATAAATAGGCCACATCTTCTTAAATAGCAGAATTCTCCTTGCTTAATCCAGTGCCCTCTGAATTCTAGGAGCAACTCAAGTCCTAATTACCTTATAAATTTCAATAAAATCTTCAGTCATCTAAAGATAGAATAGCTGTCAGAACATTAGAAATTTAAGTGGCCTTTTTCTCAATTTACATGAAACATCTTTGATCAAAATTTAATCTAATTCAGAGTTTCATTCTAGATAGGTATCCCAGCTCAAATACTGTTCATTGGACCACCATTAACTAAGTACTGAAATGCAAGTGTTTACCTACACACAATAGCTATGAAGAGCTGAAAAGTTGCAAATTAGTCTTCCCACCAGAGGTTTCTTAACAGAACAGAAGCAGCTTCCTGTTTTGATACAGCAGCCCACACTAATCTACAGTCTGAACAATTCACAGTAAATAGTCTCTGGCACAAACCTGCCTCCTCTTTCCTGGAAAGGAGATGGGGCAGTACCTTAGACGTGCCCTAAAGCAAGAGCTCTTACTTACTGCTAAACATGAACAATGTCTAGAGCTCATGGAGATCTTGTTTTTCAGGAATCAAATGGCTCTGTTCTTACTACCTGTAAGATTTTTGATCTTGGAAAAAGCCAAGGACAGCAGGTCCACAGGAAGTATAACTTTGAAACAGCATTTGTTTACATAGTATTACCACATTCGTAACCACTGATGAACTTCTTTTCTGAGAAGTTAACCACAGGAAGAAGCAAGACAAACAAATTAGAAATTCAAGTAACTATGAAACACAAGCTATTTATAATCCAATTTTTTTATCTTTATCTTTCAGTTACCCTGTGTACCAGTTTGAATGCTGACTTGGTTGAAGCTGACCCAAAGCAATGTTTCAAGTGAAAGAAAACTTTTGCTGGTTAAGTTCAGTTGATTTACTTTAGCTGTTTCACACATTGTATTTAAATTATTAAAACTTTTTGAATGCAAACACCTTTCCAAAGTTTGAAATAAGACTTCCAGCACGTGAGTTTTCCTAAGTGCTTCCTGTGAAGGGTTAGGCTCAGGATCAAGTTAAAACAGCAGGTGCACAGGATGGATTTAACATTTAGCTTGTGTAATTTTTAAGAAAATATTTTAAATGTATTTTGTAATTTATTCCAGCATGTGTCTCTTGTTACATATGTAAATACCAATAAACTTACCTTGATTTTTTTTCTGTGCGTCTCATTTTGAATTTAAGGGGAAGCTGTGCAATTATATTTTGGCCTATAACACCTTATTACTAAAGGTGACCAGCATATGTAAGGAGAAGGCATAGAGAGTTTTCAAGATATATAGCTAACTAACTGGAAACTTTTTCCTTTAAACAGCCTTGTACAAGATTTCTTCAATTAAGTTCTAGTCTAATGCTAATTGTTTATAATATGAAGTAATTTGCATGAGCTCTTAGTTAACACTCAAATCAAAATTTTAAAAAATTAGCTTTCATGGACCAGATAAATTCTTTCCTAGGTGATTAAACCACTAACATACCTTAATAAAGTAAATACTCTCACACTTCTTATCAACCTGTCTGTACTGGGCTATCTTGATAAGTAAGAGAAAAAACTTTTGAAGTGATAAATTGGCCTCTCAGAGTTGGTAAGACAACTCCCACCTGTTCATGCTCTCTGTATGTGTGTGTGTATATATATCTCCTAAATATATGTTCCATTCTATGCATCCGAAGAAGTGGGCTGTAGCCCACGAAAGTTTATGCTCTAATAAATTTGTTAGTCTCTAAGGTGCCACAAGTACTCCTGTTCTTTTTGCGGATACAGACTAACACGGCTGCTACTCTGAAACCTTAATAAATATGTACTTACAGAACGAACACTTGCTTGGTGCATCTCTCTAAAGATGAAATTCACTTGTTCCAGCTTTATGCAGGCAATCAGTCTATATTCAAGTGAACTGCGGAAGTAAGGAGGGTGAAATTCGCCTCAATCCATGTGGTAGTAGGATCCTGTATGACTCTGATCCCAGCCTGAAACTTCTTTAAAGTACACTCTGTAGTGATCTATGCTTCCGTAAAGAGAAAGGCCTATGTAATCATTAGATGACAAAAGTAATCCAAGCTAATTCAAAGCCTTTAGAATAACATACATGTTATTCTTTAAATACAACTAGTAAAACCATTGCTACATTTAGCTCAGTCATAAGAAGCTTGGTGCTTTTTTCAGGAGTAGATGTTGACTTTAAGTGACAGAAATTGGATTTCAACTTGTATTTGAAAGATGTCAAATTAAAGGTTGTATATTTATCAATGAGACTGTACAGCAAGGTAACATGGGCCATCCGATTATTCCATGCAGGATAAAAAAAGGAAATCATGATGTACATATTTTATAAAAAGAAACTAGGTGGGGGCCTTTCAGATTTCAAAACTGGATGATCTTCCTGAAATTAAAAAAAAAAAGTACTAAATGTCATGATCAATAATGTTTAAACTAACTCTCACACTTGAGATATCGTCTGATTTGCAATACAATGAAAAACTAAAACAAGCAGATTTTCACCACCTTATACGGCACAAGCTAGGAATTTTATCCTACATATATTTAATATCTGATATAAAAAATACTTCATTTGCAGCAAACTTCAACATATGTATTTACAAAACTTCAGAACAAAAGCAGCATTAATAAACACAGAAGTAGCAGATTGACATAGTGCTTTATTTAAGCTGTCTGTACGAAGGAAAATAATGTGCATCCCTATCATATACGTGTAAAAATACTAAGGATGTACAGTGTACAAAAACAGTTTCTTGTAGTTATTTCACATCCTTGTGGGTCATATACTTAAGGAAATAAACAGTTTAAGTATGACCAACAGTAATACGGTTTCTTGGGTTCATAGTTGTCTGCTTAATATCCTTAACCACATGACTAGATCTTGCCTGTATCTAATGAAAGAACTAGCAAGATCAAGAAATGTCAAACTCTAAAGCTACAGGGAGGTAATTCAATTACCAATTTAGAGGTTTTTTTATTTAAATAAATACTTTACATTTCATGCTTGCCTGTAATGCACTACCAGGAGCAAGATAAGGAAATTCTACTGTAGACAGTACAAACAGTAGCAGCAAAGTGTGTACATTGAGGTGTAACATATAGACCCTGCAGTTAGTAAGGAAGGACCTTACTTTTGTACTCTAGGAGAAGCACATGGCCCCTGCAAGAACAGTCAGCTTTAAGAAGCCACAAATAAACATGACGTGACATGTCAAAAGAAAAATATAAAACAATACTGGAATAAATGTTCCTTTAGCAACAGGAATGTATTGGATTAGTGTGGAAAGCAAAGCTGTGTGCAAAACTGCCAAAATCCAAACAGAAATGACACATTTCCTCAAAGATGGCTGCAGTATAAGAGGGCATACTACATGTCATGGAAGTCAGTACAAGCTGGAGTCAAAGTCTGAAACGTACTATGAGTGGAAGGCTCAAGGTACCAGCTACCAACTGCTGTCCAAGTCCAAACTACAGCTGAGGACAAGCAGAAGAGAGAGATGCTTCAGCCATCTCTCTCAGCACAACTTTGAGATTTCTCTTTTGTCTATTTCGAACCCTGGTAGCAGAAGTCAGGAATTCCCAAACTCCAGGCAGCATTCAGTTAATATTAACTCTGTCTGTAATAAACTTGATAAAAGGTAATTGTTGAGACAGGTTATGCAATTCAGAGTGAAGTCTTAATTCACTAATTGATATTTACTGCAAACTACATTCCAACTACATAAGCAATAATGATCTAGCCACAGGGCCTGTCCTACACATGAGGAACCATCAGCCCGAAGCACAACCCTGGCGTCTCATTAACTTCAAGAAATGCACAAGGTATTTATTGATAACACAAACTGAAAATTAGAGAGGAAAATGGAGGCATATACTGGAGATTTTTAATCAACACAGTTTGCATCTACGAGGCATTTCTAGAGAACTATTCAATGCTCTATTTACTAATTAGTTCATTTAAATCATCACTATTTCAGTGTAGACATTTTTAGAAAAAGGTGCAGAATAGATCTATGATGTATTTAATGTGCACCTTTCCCTCTGAAGTGCCATTCTCTAAAGATGAGTAGTGTTACAAGGTGATAGGATGAGATCATATGTGGTTAGCGCATACACAAAGATACACCTCTTATCTGTTGATTATTAAAGATAAAACTTTGCTTAGGTAGAAACATGAAAAATTATCTGAATGAGTCTGTCTTAGCTGCCTTGCTAAAATGCCCATCTACCCCTTGACCACCTCAGCACATCCACTGCCAGCAGTGATCTTCATGCTAAGATATCTAAACTTTAAACAGCAAGAGGATAAGGCATCTGCATATGAACATTTCTTCTTTCAAAAGTCATTTACCAAGTGATACAATGCTATCAATAATACTCTGTAATATCACATTCTACATGGGAGCTAACAAGGTACTTCAATAATAATCCCAGGGTTTTCTGATGTCATTAGCAAGGGCACATACTCACCCTTACTGCACTTTCTGGCAACTCTGGAATATCCCAACTCCTAGCACCAAAAGATTTATTATTAAAACGATCTTTAATGAAGAACGAAGCTAAGGTTTGTGCACACATCCTGCTAAATACAGATCTTCAGAAATGAAAAGACAACATTTTCCTTTCAGTGTGGTGTTTACCATGATGGTTTTAAATTCAGTCAGTTAGTTATCATTGTCATACTTCACATGCTGGGTTTCATTACCTACTTGGTTCAGGGCAAATGTTCCCATCAATCTACTGTTTGCAGAATTATAATAAAGTGCTTTTCTTGCAATCATTGTGGTCTCAATTGTTTGAATGTATTTTCTCCATATAAAACCAAAAATTTCTATTGTGCTGCCAGGCTTTTATACTACTTTAGTGGAGCACAGACATAGCATTTTTGACCTCTTGGCACATGGAGTTGGAATGTCCTCATCTACAGCACCAAAGAATTATATGACAGTATTTCATCCACAAAAGCCCAATTCTAAGTAATATGTACAATTTCAGAGCCTTGTTCAAATTTCCACATGGGAGAAAAAGTGCGTTATTCTCTTCAGCTTGTACAGTCCTTCCATATATTACAAAATAAACTGCTGTAAGCCTGTTCTAAGATGTAGCAGCATTTGCAAACATGACACATACAATCCTTATCACTAAAAATAAATACTACCGTGGTATAACAAAAAATATATATATATATTCAGAGTTAAACACCTGGAGAAAAGCTAATTCACAAACTCAAAATAAAAACAAATATGGCAAACACCTGTTTACCTTGGTGCACAAATTTTGGTGAAAAGCAATACCATTATGCCTGTCTACATTCTTCAGCCATCCGAGGTGATGTATATCAAGAAAGACAGAGAAAAGCATGAGAAAGATGTTATCTGGTGCAAATTATAAGACCTTTAAACAACTTCAAATGCTGCTTTTATGCCTTCGTTTCTTGCACGTAGAATGTTCAATTCTCCATGATTGCACGTGAATCTGGAAGTCTAAGTAGCAGGCTGGGTGAGCCCAGCCCTTCTGCTTCTTCTGTAGCATCCAACAGTAATTAAAAAATAATATATATATATATATATATTTATATATATATGGACAGTTACAAGTTCTTCTCTCAAATGTTTCCCAAACGCATTCCAGCCAGATGTTAATGACATAGACCTGCTTCAAGTAATGATATGCCTAACAAAACCTTGCATATTTACATCACCACCCCCCATCTTTCCTTGTTCTGACCAGCACAAACAGATGCAAGAAAACATAAACTCATCTTTTTAGACTAATTACAATTCTGATTTGTCTTCTAGAAGAAATGAGAAAATGCATCGGCAACCAACGTTTCTTTTAGTCCCCACTGTATACAAAGGAGGATTTAAGTCGTCTGACTTCAAAAGATTTCAAAATTACTTCTTGACGTTGCTATTATACTGAAACAGTGGGAGCAGCAACAGGAGGAGACCTCAGACTGATACAAAATTTCATGCAAAAAAACAAAAAGGCCTGTTGGAGAAGGAGGGAACTTTTCAATTTTGAATGACCTCTGAAAGTGCCCCTGCAATCTTCATGGCTAGTACTGGTGGTGATGTTCAGGAATCGTTTTCAGTGATAAACCTAAGATGACAGTGAAGCAGAACAACAACAACAACAAAAAAACAAAAAACAAAAAAGTTATTCTCGTCCGCTTGCAGAGTAGGAAAACTGAGGGAAATGTGGTCGCCTCTCGTTGTCCATGCAGTCCATACCATCCTCATCATCTGTGGGAGGGGAAAAGTGTAATGTTTTAATTTATTTACCACAAAATTATTTTATTTTCTAATTGTCTGTTAAATAACATTATTTCAGTGACTGTTGTGTAAAACCAGATAAAAATCATACTGTTTACATAGGCTTGTGCAAACACAGTAGAAATGACAATGGTTTTGAGAGGGACTTTTCTTATGTAAGTATATATTTATAGTTTATTTCTTTTATATATGTTCAGAAAATTCCAACCACCTTTGCAACTGTCTACAACAGTCAACATATGCCAGTTACAGACCAGTCAATATGGGCGATGGAAAGATGGGGAAGAAAACTCTCTGCTGTATTAAGGAGCAAACTATTCCTCAAATTGATCAGGGAACTATATTTTTACAGTGATCAAATTTAAAGTTTCTTCTATTTTGAAAGATTTGCTATAGTTAAAATGGAGACTGCTGCTAGAACATGTAATAATCTCAAAATGGAAAAAATGTTTAAAAGAGTGACCACTGCATATAAGTTTCACATAGTATTTTTTTTTTTAAAAATTGGATATATCTTTAGAGACTCCAATTGAAATTGTTCTCTTCAATGACATACTTATGTCTTCATATATTTCAGGCAAAGAATCTAGAATTAATGCAACTTTGAATAATCAAGTACTCAAAAGTGAATAAATGTGGAGGTAACAATGAATACTTAATTCTGCCCCATTGTGCTTATGCTTTCAAATATACTATCCTTTTATATTTAAGTTTCAACTAGCACAATATATACTTTTTTAATATCACCATACTTAACATAAGTTACAGGATGTATTTAAAATAATCAGTCTGATTTTTAAATTTCAATGAGATCTACAAAATAGGTCAAGTGTGAAGAAAACTGGTTCTTCAACTAACAGTTGTACAGTAACTCCTCGCTTACCGTTGTAGTTATGTTCCTGAAAAATTCTACTTTAAGCGAACCCAATTTCCCCATAAGAATTAATGTAAATGGGGGTGGGGAAGGTTAGGTTCCAGGGAAATCTTTTTTGCCAGACAAAAGACTGTATTTTATATGTTTCAGAGTAGCAGCCGTGTTAGTCTGTATCCGCAAAAAGAACAGGAGTACTTGTGGCCCCTTAGAGACTAACAAATTTATTTGAGCATAAGCTTTCGTGGGCTACAGCCCACTTCATCAGATGCATAGACTGGAACAAGAAAGCTTATGCTCAAATAAATTTGTTAGTCTCTAAGGTGCCACAAGTACTCCTCTTCTTTTTTTTATTTTATATATTTTTATTTTATATATATATTTGTTGCCTTTTTCTGAACCTTTTCTAATTCCAATACATCTTTTTTGAGATGAGGTGACTACATCTGCATGCAGTATTCAAGATGTGGGCGTACCACGGATTTATATAGAGGCAATATGATATCTTCTGTCTTATTATCTATCCCTTGCCTAACGATTCCCAACATTCTTTTTGCTTTTTTGACTGCTGCTGCACATTGACTGGATGTTTTCAGAGAACTACCCACAATGACTCCAAGATCTCTTTCTTGAGTGGGAACAGCTAATTTAGACCCTATCATTTTATATGTATAGTTGGGATTATGTTTTCCAATGTGCATTACTTTGCATTTATCAACATTGAATTTCACCTGCCATTTTGTTGCCCAGTCACCCAGTTTTGAGAGATCCTTTTGTAGCTCTTTGCAGTCTGCCTGAGACTTAACTATCTTGAGCAATTTTGTATCATCTACAAATTTTGCCACCTCACTGTTTACCCCTTTTTCCAGATCAATTATGAATATATTGAATAGGACTGGGCCCAGTACAGACCCCTGGGAGACACCACGATTTACCTCTCTCCATTCTGAAAACTGACCACCTATTCCCTACTCTTTGTTTCCTATTTTTTAACTTGTTATCAATCCATGAGACAACCTTCCCTGTTATCCCAGGAAACTTGCTTAAGAGCCTTTGGTGTTTGACCTTGTAAAAGGCTTTCTGAAAATCTAAGTACACTATATCCACTGGATCCCCCTTGTTCACATGCTTGTTGCTCCCCTCAAAGAATTCTAGTAAATTGTGAGGCATGATTTCCCTTTACAAAAAACATGTTGACTCTTCCCCAACAAATTATGTTCATCTATGTGTCTGACAATAATGTTCTTTACTATAGTTTCAATCAGTTTGCCCGGTACTGAAGTCAGGCTTACCAGCCTGTAATTGCCGGGATCACCTCTGAAGCCCTTTTTAAAAATTGGCATCACATTAGCTATTCTCCAGTCATTTGGTACAGAAGCTGATTTAAATGATAGGTTACAGACTACAGTTAGTAGTTCTGATGAAACTCAATTGTGAAATTGCAGAACTCTTGGGTGACTACCATCTGGTCTTGGTGACTTATTACTATTTAGTTTATCAATTTGTTCCAAAACTTCCTCTACTGACACCTCAATGTGGGACAGTTCCTCAGATGTGTCACCTAAAAAGAATGGCTCAAGTTTGGGAATCTCACTCAGATCATCAGCTGTGATGACCGCTGCAAAGAATTCATTTAGTTTCTCCGCAATGGACTTCTTGTGCGCCGCCTAGTGCTCCTAGTGCCCAGCAGGGTAGAGAAGCTGTGGCCCCGCGCCTGCCGGAGACAGAGAGCTCCAGGGCTGCAGGCTCCTCCCCGCCCATGGTTCCACCCCTTTCTGCTCCTTCTCTGGGGTGCCACTCAGGGTCCCCCCATTCCACACACACACACACACACACACCCCCACTGCAGCTCCTCAACCCGTTTGCTACCTTATGTCCTCCCTACCCCCCACTGTGGCCCCAAGACCGGAGATGCCCTGTCCCCCCATCACAGCCTGAGGCCACAGTGGGGAGTGAGTGCCCCCCCAACCTCCCAAGCTGTGAGGCTGCCTCCCGGGGCCGCTGTGTGGGGGGGTCCCAGTGCTTGGGCTTCCCCCACCACCCCCTGCGCTTCTGCCAGGGATGGGTTGGAGCGCTGGGGGCTTCCCTGGCCCCTTCCCCACCTTCTGCTGAGGACACCGCCAGGGAGGCGTGGGGGACCCCCAGTTGACCACTGCCCCTGGGCGCTTCGGCGGCGCTCTGGCCGCTTTTTTTTGTTTGTTTGTTTTTTTGTTGTTTTTGGCACTTCGGCAGCTTTTTTCCTTTTTTTTGGTGCTCCATCCCTCCCTCCCCCCCCTCTTTTTTTTTTTTTTGCTTGGGCAGCCGGAGCCACCTTATGACCTCGTTACATCCGAATTCGCATTATCGTGAGAAGCGTTATACCGGGGTTTCCCTGTAGTGTTTCCTAATATCCAACCTAGACCTCCCCCACTGAAACTTGAAACCACTGTTCCTTGTTCTTCTCATGGCCCAGAACTAATGTAGGCATGCTTACATCATACCCTCCAGCTCTGTTGCCAATATAGCAGAGAAAAGGAAGTGACACCATACAAAAGGGTGGCTGGCTCAGGCACTTGAGTTACATGCTGAACCTAAGCTGCTACCGCAATTCAGCAAAAATGCTAGCAGTCTCCAGGCTCCTCTAACATCGTGCAGGAGAACTGGCAAAGTACCAGTACGTTTTTAGTCACCTAACCACACTCCTGACCTGTGCTCTGTGCAGCTGAATTTCAATTTTTTTTTTTTAATTAAAAAAATTCAATTGTTTTCATCCGAGTGAAAGCTAAAGCAGTTTAAAATGCAGGGCTCTCTCAAACTATGTACAGTCTTAAAACTGGGATATTCTTAAACTTGGGACTATCTCAAACTCTAGGCCATTTAACTTAAAATATTCATGAAATTGATGATCAGCCCTGAATTAGATTCAAAGCTGAAGCACTTCATAATGCCTAAACTTTCTTTAGCAGGCCTGCTTTACCCTGACAAAAAATAGTCTATTTTTCTTGAAGCGTAAAGTTTATAGCTTCAAAATACTCAACCCATTTTCTCTAAATTGAGCTAAATTTAAACAAAATCTGATTCGTTTTTTAAAGTTATGCATATACAAAAATTCTCATTCAAATGCATGGAGAAGCTGGGGATTATTTTATTTAAAAAAATATGCAGAACTCAAAAACAGCTAAACTGGCTCTGTTCAAATTTACTTCTAAAAAAAACCCCACTTCTAGACTGGCGCACCACGCCCAGAAAATCTGAGTAAAAAAAGGAATATGTTTGAGAAAGTTATAAGCCACCAAAAAAAGGGGGCAAACTAAATGAACTCAACCTTAAGTATAGTGTGTGCTGCCTTCATATGCTATAATTATATACATACTTTTTTGTTATGCAAAAGGTAATAAAAAACAATACACCGCTACCTCGATATAACGCAACCCGATATAACACAAATTCGGATATAGCGTTGTAAAGCAGTGCTCTGGGGGGGCGGGGCTATGCACTCTGGTGGATCAAAGCAAGTTCAATATAACGCGGTAAGATTGTTTGGCTCCTGAGGACAGCATTATATCGAGGTAGAGGTGTACCTTTTTAGAGAGGAAATCTATCTAAAATATTGACCACTGGAGTTTGGAATATTGTTTCCCATGTGATAATTTTTTTTTTTATTAAATACAATTTAGAATGGTCAGATATTGATTTATAGATGTGTAGATAAACAAGGTAAATGCAATGTGTATGAAGAGTGAAACTCGCCCAAGTGCAGAGGGTCTGCACAAGGTGCAATGCACTTAAATTAAATTAATAACGGCATTAAGGGTTCTTGTGTGTGGAGCCTGGCATGAGGCCTCTGCACTGGAGTGAATTTAATCTAAAACAAAAAAATCAGGCTGTCTAGACAGGAGATATCTGTTCTCTGTGGCAACGTGTGCTCTTTTCTGCCCTTGTTACAGAAAGGTATTTAAGTATGTGCCTACCATCTTTAAGCATGTGAATTGTCTCATTGGAGTCAATGGGAGTATATATATATATATGCTTGAAATCTAGCATGTGCTTAAGTACTTTGATGAATTGGGGCCTTTATTAGCAAACAAATAAGATGCTTAGAAATTGTCATTTGCCTCATTAAATAATTTATGGAATTGTGAGGTTGTTCAGAAATCTCATGGGCTAAAAATATGTAACCTTACTATGCTTACTGTAAGGAGTCTTGTGCCATACAGAACTACTCTTAGGCCTGGGCTACACTAGCGTGGGGGTTCGAACTGAGATACGCAACTTCAGCTATGCTATTCGCGTAACTGAAGTCGAAGTATCTTAGTTCGACTTACCTGGCCGTCCTCACGGCGGCGAGTCGACTGCCGTGGCTCCCCCGTCAACTCTGCTTACTCCTCCTGCTGAGGTGGAGTATGGGCGTCAATTCGCGGATCCATTTATCGTGTCCAGACGAGACGCGATAAATAGATCCCCGATACATCGAACACTACCCGCTGATCCAGCGGGTAGTATAGACGTACCCTGAGATGGTTCCACATTAAGTTCCACTAAAAGGGGTGAGAACACTCTCCCCATTAGAACGAGTAACCTATTTCATATCAGTCTTTATAGTATATGTACACACTGATAATCTATCTTCTCAACTGTAGTTATACAGCGCTTTTCAGGCTTACTTACATTTTTCAGGTGGAGTTATTGTAATCGTCTGAGCTGTAAATTCTTCATCAAAATATCTGGTGTCTGTCTCAGATGTCACTTGAGGTTTAAAAGGAGGTACGAGCTGATGGGAACAAATAAACAAGAAGAGTAATGTTAATATACCTGAATTCAACCAATTATTGTAAGGAGTAGACATGCCTGCCTTGAGTTCAGCCTTGAGTGCAGGGGACTGGACTAGATGACCTATTGAGGTCTCTTCCAGTCCTACATTTCTCTGATTCTATAAAGATCTCATGTAGCTCAGTGGTTAGACCAAAAGCCTTGTAATAGGAGGATCATGGATTGAATGACGGTTGAGTCCCTGACAGCTAATATGACAGGCAAATCATTAGACTTTTGTGTGTCAGAGATGCTAGTTTAGAAACTAGGTAAGATCAGGAGCACAAAAACAAAATGACTTTTCTTAGATAAATTGCACTATAGAAAGATAATGAACTAGAAACTCTGAATAGGGTGTTTAGGGTAGATAAAAATTAATGATATATAATTTTTAATTTAAGGTTGACTTTTTAAATTTAAATACAGTTTTATTTTTAAATTATAACAGCCTATGTTAAGGCCTAAACTTACTATTATATACTAAAATCATTTAAATTAATTCTAAAAAAAATTAAGCAGCACATTTGTTGCCAAGTTTTAAAGAAAGTCAAACCACTGAACTGATGAAAGTTACTACTAAGCACTTGGCACCAGAATTTGCTGAAGTGCCAAACCAGCTTTTGACAGTAGTATCCTCTTTTGCAGATGTAAAGAGAATATTTTCTTCATTTTAGTTTATTTACCTAGTTCAGTCCAACACTAATTCATTCAAAGTTTAGCAACTGACAGGGAGCTGAAAAGGCAGGAAAGCTTGTTTTCCTTTTCTAATCTCTGAATAAAAACTAGGTGTGAGAGAACGAGATCTACTAAAATCTTAAAAGACATGGTAAACAAAAACAATCCATACAGTTCACTAACTACAGATAATACTTCCTTTGTTTAATAAATCCGTTAGTTTTAAATGCAAAGCATGTTTTGATAATTTTTTTATAAACTTATCCATCTAGCACTGAAAGGTAGTTTTATGTAACTGATACAAAATGTGTCTTAGGCATTTTAATTACTATCCAAATAGAGCTTGACACAAATCACAAGTAATCATCTAGTAAATAAGAAATGCATTATTCAGCATTTTCTAAAGTACATACAAACATTAAGAATCTGAATAAATATAAATTAAGCTATATAACTGCTTAAATAAATGTGTACAGATATAGTGTATCCTCCTAATTAGCAAAAAAAGACATTCCAGACTTCGTGTAAAGACTAGATTTAGTTGCAAATGAACATGTTTTAATGATTACCAATAAATGAGAATCAACCTTTTTTCTATAGGAAAATAACTAAAAAGCAGAAATGCAAAACATGATTAAAATCAGTGATTAAAATCAAGCTTTCCTGCTTGCTGATTTAAATCATTTTAATTTAAATTAATTCACCCTGATGAGATTCTCATTATTCACTGAAAGACCAACATTAGAGCACTCATCTTACAAAGGCTTACATGTGTCCTTACCTTATACTCCGAGTAGTTGCAATCAAGTCAATAGGACTACTCAAAGTATGTAAAGGTAAGCTTGTGTGCAAGTCTTTGCAGGACAGGGCTCGTGTTTGTCACGAACTGTTTCTAAAAAATAAACAATATGCACACATACATTTTAAATGTCAAAAAGGTCAATTCATGTTTAGGTCAGCCTCATGAACAAAACATTTCTGGATTTTTTCGCACTATCTTCACAGTATTTTTTAAGTGCAAAGAAGAACTGTCATGGTTAAAAAACTGCTCCAGTTCACTGGTTTGTTAGTGCTTGTGGACTACACACTGCCATGAAATTGGCCTGATCAATGGATGACAGAAGACATCAGCGGTCCATCAGGAATTTCAACAGAAGATAGGTCGGGGCAACACAAATGTGTAAGCTTCAGGAGGATCATCACCTTGGGGTGAAAAGTGCAAGAGTAGGATTTTCACATAGAAAAAAAGGGTGCAAAGTTTTCACTATATCTTTAACCAAAACTTGGAGAAGCAGAATTGTAAACACACTCCCAGCTCTAAGCTTGACTAAATGCTGAATAACAGCAATACCAGTAAATTTGTGTGAGAATTTCACAACACTGCTTGCCTTCAGTCAAGAAGATAATCCATTTCTAAGCGTTCATGATGCTTGCACATGTTTGGTCTATCACATATTAGAAAGTTGACCATAATAGCCTTAGTTCCTTCAAATGAATTTAAGAGTCTCCATTTCCACCCCACCCTTTACTACTGATATGCACACTCTTTACCAGAGGATGCTGATTTCAGAGCCATTTAATTTTTTGAGCCTATTCTAAGCCAATTTCATCCACCCAATAAGTGCTTCAGAACAACATGTATATTGTACTTGCATACCACATTAGATGCATCAAGTCCCCTTAACATGTCCCGTGCCAGACAATATTAAACCTTGGGTCACCTACTTCCCAGTTTTGAACATATATTTTTGCTGTAGCTGCACTATGCTTAACAAGATGATTTTACAATCACACAACTAAGTGAACATCACTAGTGTGACTGGAATCTCTTTACAAGCGTCAGAAGCTGCTCATTGCTTACATGACAGTGTGATGGTTTAAAGCAAAGGATTTTTGCACCTCTCTCAAGTGGTTAAAGATGATCTGAAATGCATTTCTTTTCTCTTTTTAAAGAGATACAAAAAACTGATTTCCCCAATCTTTAGCAGATTAGATAAACAAGTCTAGGCATAAATTGGTTTTAAGATGTATTTTTAAATGGGTTCTTCCTCCATTTATCTGCAAAGTCTTACATTCAGGTTCCAAGGTTTCAAAGTTTTCACTGCTATTATGGAAGGCAACTACCACGACATAAAGGCAGCAGCTCCCTGTCCTGCTTTTGGTATTAGTCTTACAATCCACTTTTGAAGGAGAAATAAAGTCAACATTTACAAATGGATGCATTTTTAATTTGGAGCCTCAACCTATATTGTGTTAATGATCTGGGATCTGTATGCCATCTTTTAAATGTATTCAATTTCTAAAAGGCATCTCTGTTCAACTTAAAATATACGATGTTCCAAATAATGTTATTTAATATAATCAGAGACATAGGATAGTATCTGCATATTCTCAACTCAAACTAAAATCTTAAGTTAGTTTCAGTGTCTTTCCTATATCAGAGGCAAATCCTGGTCCCACTGAAGCCAATCAATTTACACTCTGAGGCCAGGATTTAGCTCTCTCACCTTGACTTTGAAACATTATCACCAAACAATTCACTTGCCAATTTACTCCACAACACAAAGAAAAAAACTACAATGTAACACTATAGCAAAAATATTGGCAAACTATTCTACACAGATCTCTAAGCAGTACAGATGTTGGAGGAAAAACTAAACCTTCACACCTTAATCAATTGAGACTATATAATCCTAGCATATCTATACTGTGTAACCAGAATGATAATGTAACTATGTTCTAAGTAACTAGCCATGTTGGGAACTGTTTTTGAAAAGCATGCTGTCCCGATTAGATCTCTAACTGCCAACGCTTCACCTTTAGTTCTAAACACCTCTATACTCTTTTCTGGAAAGGAGGGAATTATCCCAGGTGAGTGTTCTAATCAGTGGGCTAAAAGTTATAAGGTGGGTACCACTACAAGTGGAATCTGAACTAGTAAGTATCCTTTGAGCATACCTACTAAACCAGACCCCTAAGAGGCTGCAGGTGGTTGAACACCTATCTTCTTTCTCCTGGTTTGTGAATCGCTCTGGGGCTTAGGCAGGAGACAGGCATTCAGATGCCTAGAGTGAAGTAGCAGCACACATGCCCAGGAGCAGAAACAAAGGTGCCTACGGGGTATGGCACGTGTTTTGTGGATTGCAATGGAGCCAAAACTGGGATTTAGGTGCCTATGTCTGGGGTTTAGGCACTTAAGTACTTTAGTGGATCCCACCCTATGTGACAAACATTTTTTCATCTACATATACTACTTAAAATGGTGCTATGAAAATTATAATTTTACAAAAACGTGTGATTTTCATTTAACTTTATTTGATTGGAAAATATTATACCACAATAACAAAGGATTTTTAAATTAATACACTTAGTCATCTTATTATTACCTATTTAAAAGCTAAATACAGATCTAAACTTGGAGTCAGAAAGAGAATTTATCCCTCAAATATAAACTAATTTACATACAACTTAAAAGGAAGTTGTTCATTTTTTCAACCACAATATTCACATCCCTATATTTACAAAAACACACACATTTCCCAGAATTCTCCCCACCATCCCCCATTTAATTCTGCAACACAGCCAGTCTCAGACAGGCGGACAAACTAATATGGACTTGCTGATACAAAGAAGTTCCCAAGCAATGTGCCCACCTATAAAATGGTCATAAGATTCCAGAACAAGTTGTACCTATAAAACATTCCAGTTTTTTGGTCTTTTCATGTTAAACTTTTCAACAATTCAGAGAGTAGGCCACCCATCATGGTTTGAAATCAAATGATCTGCTCCACCCGCAATTCAACAGCCATCACTATATTATCATTTTCCAAGAATCTGTTATGGTTTTCCACAAATTATATAAGCAACTTAGGTAGTACCAAATATACAGCACACTGTACCCTATTTTGCAATCCCAGTACTTATCTCCAGTAAAAGAGAGTGTTCAACTCATGGGAAAAAAATCATTCAAGTTATGACCTTTATGAGGGGGATGTTATCCTGACCTCAGCTGGGGATGACAGAGATGACAACATAGGAACATTTCTTATCTCTAAATACTGTAGCCATATAGTAATTGTTAGTGAGCAACAAAATAACAAAGAGGCAGGAAATGATCACAGAAAGTAATAAAATAAAGAGCAATACACAGCTCTTTAGTAAGATATATCAACCTACAGGTCCTTCTATAAAATTTGACTACATCAGCAAGTGACTGTGGGTCTGAACCAAAGCCCATTGAAGTCAGTAGCTCAAATAAAATATTCTCATTGACTTCAATGGGATCTGAATCAGGCCCCATCCAGACTTCATCTGTCCAAATGAGTGATGGTTCTTGAAATACTTTGAAAATTTGCTTGTTGGTTACAAAAGCAGAGTGTTGCATGAATCTTATGGAGCAGAAAGGTAAGAACAATAACAAACAGATGTCTTAAATACTTTTAAATATTATCAATTATAGAGATGTTTCACAATAGAAAGGGAGTGATGTCATTTAATCCCATCCAAAGGGGAGAAAAACACTATTTTACAGTAAGTAGTTAGGTGTGTCTCAGTAACATCCAGTGACTCAGTCGATGAAACTATAAATTACGTCAATATTCCAGACAGTGGGAAAAATAAAACAAGAAAAACACACAAAACTCCAGGCTGCAACCAGAAGGGAAAAACTTGATATAAAATACTTTGTTGATGTTTTTGGATTCATTCTGATTACACAACCTTACACATTGCCTTTCGCGATCAAGATATTCCACAGCAATTTACAATGCAATAGGAGACGCTCGTAATGCAGAGACTGTGTAGAAAAACATGGCAGCCCCATCACCTTGTGTGTGTGTATAATATCTATATATTCACACACATCAATACAAAAAAAAGCTACCAAAAAGAGAAAATGGGACCTAAAATTGAGATATACAAATACATGTGACACACAGTGCACAGGAATGTCTCTCCATTCCTTTCATATTTTTTCCACTAGCAGTATCATTTATGTAATCATGACTATAAGTATAAATACATTTATGCTTCAGTCATGATTGTATAAAATTATGCACCAGTCCTTTTGATCTATGCAGCCTATTCATGCACACACAACTGTGCCTCAATTCTTTTTTCAAAACACCAAATCAACTTCCTGATCTGCCATCCTATGCACACCTCATAAAAATCTTCCCTTGACTGTTGTAAATAAAATGTTGTGGCTATTTTCAAATCATATCACCCAATTTTAGAGGAAGAACCTCTACAAAAAATTTACCGGCTTCTGTAGAATTCTTGTCAAGAAATGAGGAACCGGCACATGGAGCTTCGGCGCCACCTCCAGAAGAAAATGAGAAAAATGCAGTAAGAAATCCTTTCCTAACAACCCTTCCCATAATGCGGAAGCATAAAAAATGGTATAAATCATTTACATACATGTAGACACAGAGGGATATTGTATTATGACTGCACATTTATGGGATTAGAGGCATACTCATTTGCTTGAAACCGACTTTGTAAGTGATGTCACCAGTGCTCAAACTGGACCAGGTCACACCACAGAGTCTTCTTACTTTTTTGAGGCTGCCATCTTATTTTTTCATTTAATCTACACTTTCATTTAAAAACAAAAAAGTAAGTCTCCAGTGCTTATAGATGCTAAGAAATCCTTAAACATATGAATCAAGCATAACTGCTGCAGAGATGTCTATCTGAGTTTGTAGAAAGCCTGAAACAACAAATCCAGGAGATGTGAACTGCCCCATTCATCTCAAATGGGTTTTAGCTCAGAAGCTCAATCATGAGGACATAAATGTCCACACTGTTAACTATTACACTCCTGATTTCAGCATTTAAGAAAGGACAATCATATTATGAAGATTTCCATAGTCTACTGTGAGTAACATTTCAATTTGGTGCCACAAATGGTGCTTGGGTGATCCCACCACAGCTTGCTCCACCCTTCTGACCTGTGAAACCAAAAGTCTGGAGGGAAGGAGCTGAGCACAACAAGGGACCCAAGCCTACATCTGAACCAGCAGCTATGGTAGGAACTAACGAGCCAGGTGGCCTTGTCCAGTGGTTGCTGCTCCTCCCTCTGCTCCAGGCTCCCTCAGGCTCAGGCAGACAACACAGCACCAGTTACACTGAGATGACATGTTTCAGCCCTTTCTTCATAACCTAGGAAGACTGAAAATACTTTTTTTAAATTCAAGTTTAGAGTGTGACTTCACCACATGCCTCTGGCAACCAATGTCCAAGGCATGTGTCTACTGTGCCTATGCCTTAACGCAATCCCAGATCATGTGTTCCTTTACCCCACATAGAGGGAATCACACCTGGAGAGCCCAGGAGAACCTGCAAGATCAAATTTTGAACATCTGCACAATCCTTTGTGAATTACATCTCCTTTTGGCATTCAAAGTAGGTGAAACTTAGGACAGTACCACACCTTTTTTCCCCTCTCAGCTCAAGATCTGGATGCTACCCATCATTCATGAACAATAAGGCAAATACAGTATCTCACTGTGTGCAATTATATAAAGAGATTTTATACCAATCTGAGGCTTTTCATGCTTTCTAGATAATGTATTTCCACTGCACGAGTAGTTCAACATAGTAGAAAATATTCCATATAATCCAAAGGTTAATCAATCAAATGATAATCATTATGTCTTGGAAACTCCTAACCACCATTTTAGTTGCTTACAAATGGCTGAAAATATTACGGAGTAGCTGTACTGCACTAATGCTGAAACTACCGAACTAAAAAAACGAAGAAGCTGATTCTGACTTTGCCTCATTAAGGTTACATAAAAAGGAATTTACCCTCAAACTGGTATGAACTGAACATCACATTAAGACCCTGATCATGCACTTATGTATGTGTTTATATCTAAGCATAAGAGTAATTCCACTGAAACCAATGGGACTCTACAGATGCTTAAAGTTAAGCAAATACATATTGTTTGCAGGATCAGGGCCAAAACAATTTTCATTTCATACCAATGAAAAATATGATAATACAACACTAATGGTTAAATATATCATTTACCTGAGTAATTCCCAGTGAAGGGTGAATAGCCACACCTCTTAATTCTTTAACACTTCTCCTCAATGTATTATCCAACTGAAATAAATTATGGCCAAAATGTCAAACCTGGACAACTGAAATTTGGCTCCTAAATCCATATTCAGGCACCTAATAAGTTTAGCCTGAACAGCCATGTATTTAGATGCCTACATGCAGATTTAGGAGTCAAACTTCAATAAACAGAGGGCAGCTCCTCAGCTGATATAAACTGTCTTCATTCCAATGGAGTGAAGACAATTTATACCAGCTCAATTTATACTCCAAATTTGAAAATGCTGACCAATATTCATAACATACTGTTTGGGGTTAAATCATGGATACATGTTTCTACAGCTATATCGACAACTACAAACACACACAGAGATTTTCATTATCTCTATCGTGGTTGTTCTGCAGACCTTCCAAGAGCATCATATAAATATAATAAGAAACTGAACAATGAAAAACAATATCCGTGTTCATTCATTACGGATGACCATTTATAACCTACTCATAATTACATTTCAGTGTGACACTGGTTTTTCCCAATTCCTGACAACAAAATTACTGTACACTCTTGCTCTTTACACATTGATATGAATGACAACATGGGAAGTATAATTTTCACTTTGACCACAGTGTGTATGTTTTAAAAGTATACAATATAACACATAACTTTAAAACATACACACCATTACAGCTCACTAGAAATGTCAATTTATGTTGTACCTTAAAAGCTACCATCTTGTTTACTAGACACAGAGTCTTAATACAAGTCAAAGAATGTGTCAATTTTAAGGTTCTTTCTAGTTATAAAAGTCAAGTCTTGGAATATTATTGTAATTTACATTTTAATGCCCAGAAATCACATGTTGGGCCATCCTATTAAATTTTACTGGAAATCTGTATCATTGATCCTTTAAAATGGCTACTTTGCAGCATTCAACAGAATAAATCACATGCTAATAATAAATTTAGGTGTGATTTCAGGAGACTGATTTGTAAATTAGTTAAAGCAGACAGAGAAAATCCTAAATCAATTGTGTAAAGAAAATGGGGAGAGTATACCACTAGAAATACTAACATTCACTCTCATTCCATCACAAGTGTGCTCACCCATAACTTTTGAAAATATTTCTCACAACTCACATATGTAGTTGCCATTTACAAAACGGTTTGGATTAACTGATCAATGAAGATTCCAAATAGTTTAGGTATGTGATGTTCTCACACAGATTGGAACTCATTAGCCAAATCATTGTACATAGCAATACACCAATACATTTTAAAAGGGACACTGTCAAAGTTGGTAGTCCCAAAATCTGACCTACCTTTTTGATGTTTTTCCTTACATATGTCTGCAAAGACTGTGTAGTTCTCTTGTGTTCTTTCCAAAACAATATTTTCAATGCTCCTTTAAAAAGTTAAATAAATGCTAACAGCTCAATACCTATCTGAGCAAACTTTCAATAACAAAACAGTATATGAATGCAATGGAGGGAAAGTGTTTTGGTAAAGAACAAGATTTCACCTTAAAGTTTCCAATGGATTATCATAGTGATATTTTAACATTTTAAAAAATATATTGTCAGTGTGTCCTTTAAAATGTTGGTTTTCCTTTACTGACCATAAAGCTTTTGTTTTGTTTTTTAAACTGTTGATATAATGGGCAAAAAGCGATTGGAACCTCCATAACTAATTAAAACCAACATCCATAAGAATCCAGAATGCTTTTTGTGGTTTCTTTATGTCATGTAAATTCAGTCAACTGGCATTATTTTGCTAATAAGTAGGTTTTGTGCATATAATTTAAATACCATTGGAAATCCAATGAAAAGATCAGTCTGTTAACCATTTTACTACTTTGCACAGAAGCAACAAAAAAGAGAATTGAGAAGATCTATTTTGCAATGTTTATGATGATGTTGCAGGCAATTACACTGAAGTATGACTCTCAAACAGGAATTGCCTAAAGAGAGCTGTGGGAATTCTCCCACTCCAACCTCCCTTCCTTAAACCCTGATTCAGCGAAGCCTTTAAGTATGTATTAAGCAATAAGAGTTCAGCACATGCTTAAGTGCTCTCTTGAATCAGGGGCCCTGGAACAACATTTGACAATTTAAAAATTAAATTTTCTTCTAGCCTAAATAAAAGTATAAATACTCCAAAAAATGGTCCTAAAGGAGTCAGAGAAAATTCAACATTCAATTATATCTAAAAAGAAGACTAAGATAAGACTTTGTCAACCTATTCAGTTTCTCAGTCTCATACACAGTAAAAAAAAAAATGCAGTAATCAACTCTATCGGGATTGAGATGATCATAGGAAGTGCCTGGCAAGGTCATTCTCTTTCCTTTGCCTTCAAGATTTTTTTCTGCCCAAAAATAGATACATCGGAACAAAATGTATAACTATTATTCAATTTTCATTTCAAAACGAGGACTTTCTCTGCTCTTGCCTACTTTACAGCACATTATTATTATTCAGTTAATGTCAACAAACTGATCCAATTAGACAGCAGTATCAGACAGCCAATCGTTCATTTGCATCTGTTGGTCAGCCAGAGCTACTAACTGTGGCAAACAAGGTAGTGTCCTATTGTCATGAAACATTTATAAACTTTAGGTTAAATAATCTTGTTTCTAGTAACAACAGATTGAAGTTGGGTGAACAAAAAGACATGCACATTTTCCTAATAAAAATGGCAAGTTAGTTGCACGAGAATGTAGTGCACACATATACAAAAGCACATGCTTTTTTTTTCCCACTTGCCCAAAAATGAGGAAGCGGTCATACATTTAGGATAAGTCCTTCCAGTACAACCAGTAAGAGAGTGCTGCAGTAAAACAAACACATTTTATATGCTTAGGATTCTGTTTTTCCCCTGGCATCATCGTGCCTAACACATCCATCACATGCAGGTATTGTAACTAAGGGGATCCCTCTTTTAATTGTTCAGTTAAGCAATTTTCATTTCTCATATCAGCAAGTTTAATTTCTCAATGCAGTCATGGAAATGGTAAACAATGATTAGGATCACTCCTATTTTAAGACCCTACTGAGGGCCCAATCCAACTCCCAGGGGCAGCGGCAGCTAGCACCCACCACAATGGAAATATTATGGGGTCTGAGCTACGTTTCCACCCTGGCCCCCGCAATTCATTCTTAAGCAAGTTGTTTCATGCACTCAGGCAGGGCGGGAGTGAGACTCAGAGGGGCTGGAGTGGCTGTAGCAGCATCCAAGATCAGGCCTGGGAGCCTCAGCTCCCCTCATTCCCCATGCAGGGCACCACCTCACACTCCCCTTATTACTCCTAACACCTCAATTCCCCCTGCAGGGTACCTACCCTGCTCCCCTTCCTGGCCTTAACACACATGACTTCCCTCACTCTACAAGCAGGGCATCCACCCTGACTTACATAGACACCTGACTTCTTCCCGCTCTCCCCGACTCTCCCCATTTCCCATGCCTAGTTTGGTGCTTCGTACATTTAGGTTTCACTATGCATTTCCACCCACCCAATCCCCATTCAAAGCAAGCTTCTGAAACAAAACACTTGCAGTGATTTCAATGGGTGCAGGATCAGATCCTGATTGAGATGCACAGTCTCGTTGACTTGCAAGGAACTGAAGCACATGCTTAAAGTTAAGTACATGCACAACTGTGTGTCTGGATCAGGGCCAGAGTACTCAGCGCCATGCAGAATCAAGTCCATTGTCCTTAAATTTGATTTTTCTTTTTTCTTGTTTAGTTGAGAAAGACCCTGGAAGTTAGTTTGGCAGCATTTTTCCCTTGTTTCCCACTCAGAGCACCCCTGTATTTATACCTTTACATAGTTTGCAACACAAATACTTTTAACTTAAATGTTAAAAAAAACAATTCCTTTGAGGGTCCCCCATATTACAATTTCTCTGGCATATTTTTAACTATACTCTTGCAGGGGCAACCAAAATTTCCCTTAGAAGTGAAGGAGATTTTGTCTTAAATACCTGAGCACATTACATCACTTGATAAATTTATTTGTTCTAATTATCATTCTAAAGGTACTTGCAATATTATGGTTGACTGACAGTAACATCATGGTTAAGGTTCTGTCAGATAACATTTAGATTTAGATATTCTTGTGGCAGCAAATAACTTGCAATCAGCTTTGCGGAAATATGAATTTGTAACATAAAAATGGTAAACAACAAACCAAAACTGCCAAGCCATCACAAAGTAGGGGGAAAAGAGCTCTATATTATAGTAACCCATGAAAAGAGACATAGCAAGATACAGTACAGTGTTAGTCTTAATATCACACAGGTTTCTTGTTCAGGTTTTCTTGTTTGCCAAAGAAATACCACACCAATCACAAATTAGGCTTGGTCTACACTACCCCCCTAATTCGAACTAAGGTACGCAACTTCAGCTACGTGAATAACGTAGCTGAAGTTCGAAGTACCTTAGTTCGAATTAGTTCGAACTTACCTTGGTCCACACTCGGCAGGCAGGCTCCCCCGTCGACTCCGCGGTACTCCTCTCGGCGAGCTGGAGTACCGCAGTCGACGGCGAGCACTTCCGGGTTCGACTTATCACGTCCAGACTAGACGCGATAAGTCGAACCCAGAAGTTCGATTTCCAGCCGTCGAACTACCGGGTAAGTGTAGCCAAGGCCTTAGAGTTTTCAAATCCTCACATACCAACAAGTGAAAAATATGTCTCAGCAGCACAATCGCCACCCTGCACTTAAGCAGTTTGTCTGAGTTGTCTGGCTGGCCGGGAGAAGAAGGCAATGCTTTCTGGCTTGGGGGAGGAGGGAAGACGTAAATCTGCTGGAAAGAGCAGTCAGCGTGGTAAATGACTCACCACATAGGAACGTGGGGTTTAAAAGGTCAGTTGGGCCTGGCCTCTCCCTCTTTACTCAGAATACGCCTCCTTGTGGCGGATGTTCAGTGCAGGTACTCCATAAATTAAGGCTCAAAAGAACAAAAAAATGGCTTAGAAAAGGAATTAAGGAGAGGTGCTTGGTAACTGAGCAAGCCTGGGGCAGTGGGGGCTCCTATGACTGGTACAGCATGGAGCCAACCCTCCCATCATTACAGTCCACCTTAACCCCCTCCTACAAGGGGACGTGATCCGTAAGGTCCCGGCAAGGGAATTGCTGGAGGGATCTGGATAAATAGGGAGGAGCTGTGGAAGACCCCTCCCACCCCCGGAATTGGCTGGAATTGCTAAGGTCCCGGCAGTAAATCTGCTGGAGGGACATACATTTTGCACCTGCACTGTACACATTTTTATCCGCCGGGTTAGTCCCAGACATCTGTCAATAATAAAACTGCGGCCTGATTAAACCCATATCTAATGTCTCCTGCCATTCTTTCGGCATAGCCAGACAAACATGGCTTAATTTGAGCAAAAACAAATAGGAAAGACAATGTAACTTATAAAAGATATGACTTATTTGGCAGGTAGATCAGTTGGTAGGGATGCCAAATGATCCTGTCAGAATACCGGAGACCTATAACAATACATAAGTTACCTCAAATACTACAAAAATGTCTGAATCTACAGTCAGTTTATAAAACAGCTTAAATCAAACTCAGTTTCACTTCTAGAGGGAAAATAAACTAACCATCTTCTTTCTAGAAATCACCTGAGAAATGTCCAGAATCACAGTAACAGGCATAGAATTATACAAAGTGAGCCAAATTACCTCACTAGAGTAAACATGCGCAATGTCATTGACATTAATGGGGTTGTACCACTTACATCATGAGTGATTTTGGCTCAGTATTTTAATACCACACTAGTTTTGTTAGATCCTCTTTTACAACCCATCTCAAAGAAAGGCTTCTGCTGGGTACAAAGACATCAGAAAATGCCTACTTGCTGTGTATCCTTTTCAAGAAGGATTCAGTGTTTAAATGATGACAGTCTTTTTCAAATAAAAAACAGATACAATTTTTTAAAAATGTCATAATTATAATGGTCCAATTTTGAATACAGTTTCTGTTAACAACATAATGTGGTCCTAAAAAAGGAAACAACGATACAGAATATAACTATTGACTCCACATAAATATGTATAATTAAATAATACTTCTTTGCTGGTGTATGGAGTTAAAAAAAAATGAGAGTCAATTCAGAAACACAGTGTTCAGACTTTCTCACGCATCATCACTGACTTTTTTTTCCTCTTCATTTTTTGGTTGAAGTTATAGGCCAAAAAAGGGGCAGGGGGGGACTTAAACATTTAAACCATTAAAGGAAAATCTTAAGTGATTCTAGTTTATTTTTGGCACACTTTGGTTTTAGAATATTTCCAAGTTATTAGTAGTATATTAAAACTATAAATAATTAAATTGGCTATTAGTATACTAATAGTATCAAAAAGTGGCCAAGTAATTTATGTATAATTTTAGAAACTAGAAGTTCAGTAATAGTTTCAATTGATTATCGCGCAGAAGCCAGACTATTCTATGCCATATAAAGACCTACCTTTTTATCATATACATCTTGCCAGTTTACTCCAACAAAAAAACTATGTCGCATAATTTCTTTTGCATCATCTGGGCCTCCACCAAGGCTAAGGAGAGAAAAAAAGATTACACATTATACAAATGTTGTTCCTAAAATGAGACTCATTTATCATAATTGTTGGGAGATTAGCAGTTTGGTCATGAATATTTAGATTCAATTCTGTCCCTTTTCAATAGGAAATGCTACATTCAGGTGACCACGACAATAGAAGTGATGATAAAGGTATTTGACACAGTGCTCCATTTGACAGATAAGCTATTTGGTTATTCCCACTGAACTATTCATTACAGTATATGTCAAGCTTCATCCACAAATCACCACAACTCTATAACTGAGCTTACTTTAGTTTTAATGAAAGGCTAAGGAGTCTGACAGTATTGAAAAAAAATATCACTACACAAATTTGCAGGGGAAGTGCTAGGCACCAAAATGAATCAATAACAATTCATGCATTATTTATGTATTTTTATACAGTGCCCATTGCTGTAGCATCAGGATGTTGTAACAATTAACCATTTACCATAAAATAGTCAGAATATGAGATAATTAAGCATAAATTAATACATCAGAGCCTGCTGAGGAGATTATTTAAAGGCTGCTCTATATATCCACACCACTCATTGTGACCTGAAGCTTGCCAAACCCAGACTCTGGCAAACCATCAGGAGTGAGTTCCATTGAGGGTAGAGCCCTCAAATAAGAATGCCTAGCCAGTGGTCTAAAACAATGAAGTTATGGGAACCACCAACAAAAGCAAACCACCTGATCTGAACTGAGGCAATGGGAGTGTGAAGGGACATGCCCTCACTCTGGCTGAGAGGAGACT
The DNA here is from genome assembly GCF_013100865.1 of Trachemys scripta elegans. Classification (NCBI taxonomy): domain Eukaryota; kingdom Metazoa; phylum Chordata; order Testudines; family Emydidae; genus Trachemys; species Trachemys scripta. The sequence goes on along the minus strand of NC_048300.1, from coordinate 68,575,137 downwards.
AAGGAGCTCTTCTGGGCCTGTTCAACACCAATGAGGTGCACCTGCAAGGTTTGTTCTGCCCGGTGGTGGGGGAGCTTAAAAGGGAAAACCTGCCACAGGAAGGGGCGGTGAACAGGAAGAGAGCTTCCGCACTTCAGAAAGCTGAGACAGGCCCCCAAGAGGGAGATAGCGGGCCTCACTACTCCCAAACTTCATGACCCAGCCTCAAAGCAGTATGCCCCAAGAGGAGGGGCTGGTGGTAGACTCCATTTTAGAGTAAGCCTAAAGGGCTGATCCAGGAAAACTGCCTGATATCCAGGTCACCCTTGCCTCTCCGTTTTCGTACAGACTCCTCTCTCTCATAAGGAAGTACGAGGGGAGCGGACTTTTCTTTTGTTTGTTTCCTTGAAGAACCCCTCCACCCTTGAGCGTCAATCGACAGGGGAGGAAGACATTATAAAGGACCGGAAGTGGGGTCTGGAGAGGACTTAAGGGAGCCGAAGCCCTGTCCCCCCACAAATGGTGGAGAATGCAGGTATAATAACCACATCTGATGCAAGCGGTTAAAAAAAGAGGGAATAGAACTCAGCTGGTCCATGCAAGATGGAACAAGAGTGGTGGCGTAAGTCATTAGCAGAATGCAGCAGCAAGCTGCTCAGCAACAGCATTCCCCAACCGCAATTGCTGCAGCAGCAGATCACTCAGCAGCAAGTTCAGACCACACACCAACAAGAGCTGCTGAGGAAACTGATGGCCTAGCAGCAGGATTTTCAAAAGAAGATGATACAGCAGACAGACCGTGACAGCCCTATACCCCCAGGGAATTCCAGCAGGTCATGCGTCCATTAAGGGTGTTCCCTTGTCAGTATCAGTAAAGCTAACCAAGATTGGGCCAGACGATAACCCTGAAGCCTTTCTACTTACATTTGAGAGGGTGGCACTAGCAGCCTAGTGGCCCCGATCAACGGGATTTGATCCTAGCCCCATACTTGACAGATCACTGGAAGTGGTCAGGCAGATCGAGCCAGTGAATTATGAGAAAAGATTACCAGGGAGGAGGAAAGAAACCAAGATCTATAATGTAAATCTTCTTAAAGCCTGGAAATTTTGGATGGCCCCACTGATAACTTCCTCTCTGATGAAACCTGAATTATGGCCCCTAAGTACCCAGCAGTCAACAACTGCCAACAGTACTGGGGGGTGAGGGGCTCTCCCCTGCACAAAGGATGCTGCTCCTCAAATTTGATCAAGGCTTTCGCATAATATGTCCACCCACCCAGGGAGAACACACTTGGTCCAACATCATCTAGAGACTACCCCATGCCAGTTGGTCAGGGACAGCCCTAGACCATTGCCACAGAGGATGTGGGACACAGTCTGAGAGGAAGTGAGAGCAATGCTGGAGATGTAGGTAATTGTGGAATCCAAAACTGAATGGAGGAGCCCCATGATTCTTGTTCCAAAACTAGATGGTTCAGTTCAGTTTTGCACTGACTTTAGAAAGGTTAATTCCATCTCAAAATTCTACGCCGACCCAATGCCAAGGGTAGATGAGTTACTACAGTAGATGAGATTGGCAAAACACCAAAGCACTATCAACTTAACAAAAGGGTATTGGCAGATCCTTTCATCCCCTTCCTCACAAGAGAAAACACCTCTCTCCATCCCTTTTGTGCACTTCCAATTCAAGACTATGCCTTTTCCATGGAGGCTTTCCCACAGCTTATGAATAGGATCCTCAGCCCCCCCACCATCAATATGCTGCAGCCTACATACACAACATCGTAGTCTATAGTTCTACCTGGGAAGACCACCTCCAGCACTTAAAGGTGGCACTTAAAGCCCTAAAAGGATGCAGGACTCACAGTGTAAGTTAGCCGTAGATGAAGTAACCTATTTGGAGTACAACATAGAAGGCAGCCTTATGAAACAAGTAGTCAACAAGGTACAGGCCTTAACAGCGTGTCCCATTCCCCATGTAAAGAGGCAAATGGGGAGGGATAGCTCAGTGGTTTGAGCACTGGCCTGCTAAACCCAGGGTTGTGAGTTCAATCCTTGAGGGGGCCACTTGGGGATCTGGGGCAAAATCAGTACTTGGTCCTGTTAGTGAAGGCAGGGGGCTGGACTCAATGACCTTTCAAGGCCCCTTCCAGTTCTAGGAGATGGGATATCTCCATTAATTTCAAATAAGGCATTTTCTCGAGCTGGCAGGATATTACTGGAGGTTTATCTCCAGTTTTGCCTTGATCGTTGCCCCCATTATGGGCCTCATAAAAGGCAACAACACTAAGACAACCCAGTGGGGTGAGAAATGCAAGGATGCTTTTAGCAAACTAAAAACACAACTATGCCGGCTGCCCATGCTCTTCAGTCCTGATTTTTCCTGGAAGTTCACACTGCACGCAGATGCTTCGGGCTCAATGCCATACTCTCACATGACTTCAGAAAACACTCAGTCCTATACTTGAGTAGGAAGCTCTTTCCTAGAGAAAAGGCTTACTCAATTATTGAAAAGGAGGCATTAGCAATTAAACAGGTTATGGATTCCCTCAGGTATTACCTGTTGGGTAGCCCCTTATCGCTGGTCACAGATCCTCTATGCTGGATCCATTCCATGAAAGAAACAAACCCATGCATGAAGAAATGGTACCTTGCGCTACAACCATACAGTTTCAGGCCTGGTCTACACTAGGCGTTTATGTCGAAGTTAGCGCCGTTACATCGAATTAACCCTGCACCCGTCCACACCGCGAAGGTATTTAGTTCGACATAGAGGTCTCTTTAATTCGACTTCTGTACTCCTCCCCGACGAGGGGAGTAGCGCTAAATTCGACATGGCCATGTCGAATTAGGCTAGGTGTGGATGGAAATCGACGCTAATAGCTCCAGGAGCTATCCCACAGTGCACCACTCTGTTGACGCTCTGGACAGCAGTAAGAGCTCGGATGTTCTGAACTGCCACACAGGAAAAGCCCCGGGAAAATTTGAATTGGAATTCCTTTTCCTGTCTGGCCAGTTTGAATCTCATTTCCTGTCTGGACATCGTGGCGAGCTCAGCAGCACTGGCAACGATGCAGAGCTCTCCAGCACTGATGGCAGTGCAATCTCAGAATAGAAAGAGGGCCCCAGCATGGACTGATCGGGAAGTCTTGGATCTCATCGCTGTGTGGGGCGATGAGTCCGTGCTTTCCGAGCTGCGATCCAAAAGACGGAATGCAAAGATCTATGAGAAGATCTCTAAAGACATGGCAGAGAGAGGATACAGCCGGGATGTAACGCAGTGCCGCGTGAAAATCAAGGAGCTGAGGCAAGGCTACCAGAAGACCAAAGAGGCAAACGGACGCTCCGGATCCCATCCCCAGACATCCCGTTTCTACGAGGCACTGCATTCCATCCTCGGTGCGGCCGCCACCACTACCCCACCACTGACTGTGGACTCTGAGGATGGGATAGTGTCCACGGCCGGATCCTCGGACATGTTAGCGGACGGGGAAGATGAGGAGGACGAGGCAGTCGACAGCGCTCACAACGCTGATTTCCCCGACAGCCAGGATCTCTTCATCACCCTTACAGAGATCCCCTACCAACCCTCCCCAGCCGTTACCCCAGACACAGAATCTGGTGAAGGATCATCCAGTAAGTGTTGTAAACATCTAAACATTTATTTGTAACAGAACATGATTATTAACAATTTAAAAAATGGGTTTCTCATGATTAGTTTGATTAACTTAACGGTTCAGTCATGGGCAGTGCAACTATTTGAAAAAAATCTAGCAATGTCCGGTTTTGCATGATTGTCCTGCCCAAGCCGCTCTACTGTTTAGTCCCTGCTACTGCAGCTACAGTAAGATGCGGTCTATATGTCCGGGGATGGAGCAGAAATCCTCCTGGGACATCTCAAGGAAGCTCTCCTGCAGGTAATTTGAAATCCGCTGCATTAGGTTCTTGGGGAGAGCGGCCTTATTGGGTCCTCCGTAGTAGGACACGTTGCCGCGCCACGAGACTAGCAAGTACTCTGGAATCATTGCTTGGCACAGCATGGCGGCATACGGCCCTGGTCTTTGAAGGCTTTCCCGGAGCATTCTCTGTCTGTCGCTCTCAGAGATCCTCATGAGGGTGATGTCGCTCATGATGACCTGCTTTGAATGAGGTAGGGGAATGTTAGTGTTGGGACTGCTTTACCGTTCCTTTACAGAACTGTAACCGCTGGTTTGCAGCCACGCGGTGGAGGCGGGAGAGGGTCAGCCGAAAGGGATCGTTCCCGGGGACAGCCGCGAGGGTGTGGGACAGGAGCAGACTTCCTGCTTGCCGGATTGCTGGCAGCAGGGACCGACATTGATTTCAATGTGAAATGAGGCCATTGCTAATATTAAAGTTTTAAGCTGCCACGAATCTACGGCTTACCATGTCTGCGTGCAAGAGCAATTCCGTTGTCCTGACAGGGTTCTCAAAAGTGCTCTGCAAAACCCCAGACACTGAATGCGAAGGCCGAGAATTCGACCTTGTGCTGAGTGCGCATGTGATAGGTGCTGTGCATGGTCCTGTTCACAGAGAAAGACTATGTTCTTTGTTCACAACTACATTTATCTTTCTGAGGAATTCACTCCCTTTTTCCCATTCCCACAGCCCCATCTGCGACTGTCTCACAACCTAGCCTGTCATCACACTCCCAGAGGCTAGGGAGGATTAGGCATAAGAAGAAGAGGACACGGGAGGACATGTTCTCAGAGCTTATAGCCTGCTCCCGAGCCCAGGCAGCACAGCAGACCCAGTGGCGGGAGAACTTGTCCCAAATGCACCAAGCCAACATGGATCGGGAGGAGAGGTGGCGTCAGGAAGACCAGCAGGCGACTCAAACCCTGCTTGGACTACTGAGGGAGCAAACGGACACGCTCCGGCGCCTTGTGGATGTTCTGCAGGAACGGAGGCAGGAGGACAGAGCCCCGCTGCAGTCCATCTCTAACCGCCCTCCCCCGCCACCAAGTCCCATACTCCCTTCACCCAAAGTGCACAGAAGGAGAGGCGGCAGAGTCCCTGCTAACTCTCACTCCACCCCTGCAGAGAGCTCGAGCAGCAGAAGGCTCTCAGTCCCCAAAGTTTGACAAGTTCTTTCCTTCCCGCCTGACACAAGCCCCCGTCCAAGTTTCACTTCCCAGTCCCATGTGTAGTTGATAATAAAAAATATGTTTCTGTTAACTACTGTTTCCATCATGTTCTTTTGGAGGAGGGGGGGGAAAGGGGGTTGGTAATTGGACAGGACAGTCACCTTTGGCAGGGTACATAGTAGGGGGCAGGCACAGCAGCAGGGCACATACATAGTGCAGTGATGCAGTGACTACTTACCCTGGTTAGTCTGGGAGGTTCTTTTCATGTTATGTGGTGGGGGGTGGGTTGCTCTGTGACTTTGTGTCAGGGGAGGGCAGTTAGAGATCTTAAGCGGCGGTCCTTAGGCAGGATCACAGAGCCACACAGCAGGGGATCTGTAACCGTCCCACCCCTGCCACAAACTCACATAGACCCCCCATACACACAGTCCGTATCAGGAGGGGTGACAGGCTCCGTTGAAAGAACCATCCCACCGCAGCGGAGCCTGTCAGTCCTTGAGTTTAGAAGCTGCATTCGCGCGACTACACTACACCCGCTCCGCACCACAGTCTGCGTCCCAGTTTTAAAAAATTCCCGCGAAAACAGTATTAAAGAAAACGGTGTGCTTTAACAAAGTAGAACTATTTTTATTTTGAAACGTGTGTTGGAAGTGGGGTGAAGGCTTCTCTGTACACAAAATTAGAAAGTCACAGGTTACCCTGCTCACTCAGGAACTTTGCTTTCAAAGCCTCCCGGATGCACAGCGCTTCCCGCTGGTCTCTTCTAATCGCCCGGCTGTCTGGCTGTGAGTAATCAGCAGCCAGGCTAATTTCCTCAACCTCCCACCCCGCCATAAAGGTCTCCCCCTTGCTCTCACAGAGATTGTGGAGCACACAGCAAGCTGCTATAACAATGGGGATATTGGTTTCGCTGAGATCACAGCGAGTCAGCAAGCTTCTCCATCTCCCCTTGAGACGTCCAAAAGCACACTCCACCACCATTCTGCACTTGCTCAGCCGGTAGTTGAAGAGTTCTTTTTCAGTGTCCAGGGCACCTGTATAGGGCTTCATGAGCCAGGGCATTAGCGGGTAGGCTGGGTCCCCGAGGATGACTATAGGCATCTCCACATCCCCAACAGTTATTTTGTGGTCCGGGAAGTAAATACCTTGCTGCAGCCGTCTAAACAGACCAGAGTTCCTGAAAACACGAGCGTCATGAACCTTGCCCGGCCATCCGACATTGATGTTGGTAAAACGTCCCCTGTGGTCCACCAGTGCTTGCAGCACCATGGAAAAGTAGCCCTTTCTGTTAATGTACTGGCTGGCCTGGTGGTCCGGTGCCAGGATAGGGATGTGAGTTCCATCTATGGCCCCACCGCAGTTTGGGAATCCCATCGCTGCGAAGCCATCTATGATCGCCTCCAAGTTTCCCAGGGTCACTACCTTTGGCAGCAGTACATCAACGATTGCCTTGGCTACTTGCATCACAACAACCCCCACGGTAGATTTGCCCACCCCAAACTGGCTCGCGACTGACCGGTAGCTGTCAGGCGTTGCAAGCTTCCAGAGGGCTATGGCCACTCGCTTCTGGACAGTCAGGGCTGGTCGCATCCGGGTGTCATTGCGCTTCAGGGCAGGGGACAGCAACTCACAAAGTTCAAGGAAAGTTCCCTTCCGCATGCAGAAGTTTCGCAGCCACTGTGATTCATCCCAGACCTGCAGCACTATGCGGTCCCACCACTCAGTGCTTGTTTCCCGTGCCCAGAATCGCCGTTTCACAGCATCAACATGACCCATTGCCACCGTGATGTCCTCGGCGCTGGGTCCCCTGCTTTCTGAGAGGTCTGTGCTACTCTCAGACTTCAGGTCATCACCGCGTTGACGTAGCCTCCTCGCCTGACTTTTCTGCATCTGCCTCAGGGCAACCTGTATGATAAGCTGCGAGGCGTTGAGAGCGGCCACAACTGCAGCGATGGTTGCAGTGGGCTCCATGCTCACAGTGCTGTGGCGTCCGCGCTGTCAATGACTTGAAAAGTGCGCGAAATGATTTCCCGCCGGCGCTTTCAGGGAGGGAGGGAGGGCGGGAGTGATGGACGGATGACGACAGTTACCCAAAAGCACCCTGGCCCCTTTTTTTTTTACCCAGAAGGCATTTGCGGCTCCACCCAGAATTCCAATGGGCGGCGGGGACTCCGGGAACTGTGGGATAGCTGCCCTCAGTGCACCGCTTCCAATGTCGACGCTTTCCCCGTTAGTGTGGACTCACAAAGTCGAATTACTGTCCTTAGTGTGGACACACACGTTCGACTTTGCAATATCGATTCCAAATATTCGATTTAAGTAAAATCGAACTACTCTCGTAGTGTAGACAAGGCCTCAGAGTGCAACACTGAGCACAAAAAGACCATGTTAATGCCAATTTCTTTTCATGGGAGATTGGGGATGGAGACATGCCACCCCAGAACGGCCTTTCCGTCTTGAAGGGTAGGGTATGTGAAGGGACATGCCCTCACTCTGGCTGAGAGGAGACTATGGAGTTCTTCTGGGCCTGTTCAACACCAATGAGGCACACCTGCAAGACTTGTTCTGCCCGGAGTAGGGGGAGCTTAAAAGAGAAAACCTGCCACAGGAAAGGGCAGTGAACAGGAAGAAGGCTGCCTTGTCTCAGACAGCAGAGATAGGCCTGCCAAGAGGGAGACAGCAGCAGGGCTCACTGCTCCCAAAGCTGCATGACCCAGCCTCAAAGCAGTCTGTCCCAAGAGGTGGGGCTGGAGGTAGACCTCATTTTATACTAAGCCCAAAGGGGTGACCCAGGAAGACTGCCTGATATCCAGGTCACCCTTGCCTCTCTTTTGTTTTCCTACAGACTCCTCTCTCTTGAAAGGGCAGGAGAGGATTTTTCTTGTTTGTTTGTTTGCTCGAAGGACACCCCCTTCTGCGTGCGTGGTAGGGGAAGAGGAGGAGACATTATAAAGGATTGGAAGCAGGGTCTGGAGGGGCATGAGGGAGCCCCTGCCCCCCACAGGGTCACAAGAAAAGTTTTAGGTAATTGGGTCCTAGACCATCAGAAACTTAAAGGACAGCAAGTGATATCTTGATTTTCATCTAAAGGTAAACAGATAGCCAATGCAGACTACAGAAGACCCATGTAATATGCTCATAATGACTCTACTAGGTAAGTTTGCACAAGTTGAAATCCAACTTCTCTTCAAAAGTTCCTCCAAGTGGAGCACATTGATCCTTGCCTGGTCTCCAGTCCAGAACACTGCAATGTGGTGAGATTCACATCCAGCCACCACTTCTCTCTGAAGTTCTAGACGTAGTAAAGTATTGGCTCGAATATGACCTCAGGACTGTGGACCATAATGGCAAAGGGCTAGCATACGCTCCAAAAGAGAGGATGCAGAAAGGGAAAGGTAATAATAATTGTTCATTATTTGTCCCCATGTCCTGAAATATACAGAAATGGTGGCCAAACAGGGGACTTTGGATTATACAGCATACTAACTATAATTTCTTTTTGAGAAAATCAGCTGTCAGTCAGTCAAAGAACAAGCATAATATGTTACGCTCTCTAATTTATGAGTACACAATATTGATATTATCCAGCAACATAGATACAGTAGAACCTCAGAGTTACAAACACGTCGGGAATGGCAGTTGTTCGTAACTCTGAACAAAACGTTAGGGTTCGTTCAAAAGTTTACAATTGAACACTGACTTACTCAGCTTTGAAACTTTACTAAGCAGAAGAAAAATGCTGGTTTTAATCATCTTAATTTAAATGACAGAAGCACAAAAACAGTCTCCTTCCCTTGCCAATCTTTTTTTTAATCTTTCCCCCTTATTTTAGTAATTTACATTTAACACAGTACTGTACTGTACTTGCTTTTTTTATTTGTGTCTGCTGCTGATGATTGCGTACTTCTGGTTCCAAATGAGGTGTGTGGTTGACTGGTCAGTTCGTAACTCTCAAGTTCTATTGTAAATCATGCCAAAATGAGCTGGATCCTTACAACCATTTTTAGTAGTGGTCTGTCTGTGTTTTATACTGACAGCACAGCAGACAAGCAGTTGGAATATATGGTCAAGTGATTGATGTACATGTGTTAGATGGAAAACAGGTGGTTATGTTTCTTTGAGAATTTGAAAATTCAGTCTCTATATTACACAAGGAAGAGACTGCAAGAAACATGAATTAATAAAAATTGCACAGTGGGGCATATAACAAATTGGTGCCTCTTATATCCACTAATACATGAATTCTTCAGCACAGAAAAGACACACTAAGGCAGTCCTGTCCCACTCCTCCCTGGTCCCTCAGATGAGACAAGAAAAGGTTCTTGAGACATATACTATAGAGCAGAGGCTCTAAAACAGTGGTTTGCTTTCATGCTCAGGGCCTAACCGATTACCATATTCAGAGTTGGGAAGGAATTTCCTCTGCGTCAGATTGGCAGGGATCTTGGGAGCTTTTCACCTACTTCTGCATGGGGCGCAAGTCTCTTACTAGGATTATCTGGGTATATCTCACTTAATTCCCTGCCACTGATGGGCCTCAGGCATTAGTGCACCTCGGTCCCTCCAGCTCTTTACCTGTGGCACACAGTATTTTAGTTTGCTAAGGGCTGCAATATTTTGGTCTAATTCTGATTGTTGGATTTGGTGTGGAGGTGGCTGAGTGGTGTTTAGTGGCCTGTTATATACCAGAGGTCAGATTGGATGATCTGGTAGTCCCTTTTGGCCTTGAACTCTTATAATTCTATAATAAATAAAGATAAGAAAATAACCAAGAATAAAAAGGACAAATGTCAAACCTTAGTAAAGAAGGTGGCATAAACAGGGAGTGTGTTTCATCAGGTGGATTAGACAATAAAATAAAAGTCCAGAGGAGTCTTTCAAACCATCTGTGTTCCTCTTTAAGGCTTGCTATTTCAGTGTGCTCAAAGAACAATTCCCACAAACAAAACAAACTGGTCTTATATTGCCAGAAATTGAAACCGAAAAATTCAAGCCTGGGCCATCACCTTAGCAACTGGGGCGTGGAGTCCTCCTTATTCCAACACATCATTCCCTTTTTGTTTCCCAAGCAATTATTCAGAGTTTCCTGCCTCTCTACTAAGGAACCTGATTGGCTCTGCAGTTACCAGCCTGGCCTCTCAATATCTTCTGTGATCATCTGTGCAAGGAGAAGCCAAGCTGCAGTTAACTCCCTCCCTGTGTGTCAGTGGCTAGCATCCGCACCCCAAACAAAGTTGGTTGGTAAATATGGCTCTATCATAAATACTGCTATCTGCAAAGAAGAATTACAGGGAACTATTTTTTTCCAACTCTAAAAGTTAATATTTTTGAAAGAACACCATGCTTGGAGATTAAAAAGCATCAGATGTTGCTACACGAACAAATATTGATTTTAGTCCAAGAAGGTATACTCTAAACTGAATTAAATACTTAAATACTACTTTAATTTACTGAATTAAATACTTATTTAAAAATAAGACAAAAATAAGGAGATATCCTCCCAGCTACCATACAGCCTCACTCTGCAATCAATTCAAATTCAACGTATCTATACATAAATGCTATATTTTCATTTTTTCACATCACCAACCACATAAAGGAATCACATTAAAACAATTAAAATCTAGGTAGGTATATTTAACACACACAACCTGGAAACAGATTTTTTTTTTTTTTTTTTAAATATTGAGCAGCTTAACCTGGATTAACTACTCCAGGCGGTAATGTTTCTCAAATTTACACAGAAAATACTATGTTACCCAACATGCTACTTGGAATGGAATAAATGCTACCACCACATACATGTCTCAGATCAAAGACACCTTACTATGACCTAGAGTTCATATTACCAAGAGATATAAAGCAGAGATATTTTCACATGTTCCCTCAGACATACTTATCTAAGGTGTTAATGATGAAAAAAGGTTTAAAAAAAAAAAGTGTGGAGTGAAAAAAAAATTTTATTTTTTTTTTTAATCTCCACAGAAAATTCAAGGGTCTTTCTCAAATCTATAGCTTGCCCACATCAGCAACTGGAAGAATGCTTAAGATGATCAAAGTAGCCCTCCATTAACATCTCAGACATAGGCCTCGTATAATTATGACTTTGATCTAAAGCTATTTATTTGGCTCTACTCTTTTTATTGTGTTTGTATCTATTGCTTTCTTCTAGGTAGAACAAGGACTCTCCAATTACCTTCCATGACTGCAATAAGCTAAAACTGTCCCTGGCACTTGGATAACATAACATTAGTAGTATTTTGCCTGGGCCTTTAGTTTAAAAATTCCTTCTGGTTACTCGGCTGCTGTATCTTTTATAAATCTTTGCACACTAGCTGAAACTTCAGATTTGATTCTGCTTCTTTAATTTCTTTTATTAAATTTAGAAAGGGGAGGGAGAAAATGAGTAAGAATTAATTTAATGTGTGTGTGATAATTTATCAGCAGATAATTGACAAATTAAAATGCAATCATCCTCCAACCCAAACTGGATTTTCTTTTGCTTTAGGCAAGGCTAACAATAGTGTAAACCTATCCACACAAGCCCTAAGAGCTCAAAATAATAACCTCAAGTAGATCCCACATATGGCTATCCCGAGGCAAAATAAATACTTCTGAACTCTAACCTAACTTTTTCTAGGTCAGTCCATTTCTCATTCATATGATCACTATTAACAATAAATTAAATATATTTCCCTTTCCATTCTATTTTTACGCTGCTCAAGTATTAATATAGAGTCTTCCTTTGTGGCTTCTTTTAACTAAATGTACTAACTACAGTTCCAAACCTCTCCGAATAAGACGTGTTCCTCAATCCCTTATCACTTATTTTGTGTTTCTTTAGGAGTACCTACGATTTATCAAAGTTGTATCTTTTATATGCGCACACACATAAAGAGCTCAGAACAGTATACACATGAGCACCACTTTATGGTGAGGCGGATTAATGTTTAAGAATTTTGCACTACCAAGTGCACCCATCTGTCTTGCACAGAAGCAAGAAAAAAATCTCTCTTAAAATACATTACCTTTCAAGAGAGATGCCAAATACATCAATTAAATCAGTATAATTTCAGATATCCGATTATTATTACAGTTAGAAAAATTAAGAATTTCAGAAAATATACTGTGTCCTACCCTCACACCCCAAAAAATTCCACTCAGTTCCTTATTACACACTATCTGGCCTGAAATAGTACTGGAAAAGGCAAGGTATCAGACTGCATTATTTGATAACTGTATCAGCATCAGTAACCAACAGTATGTTCTATTCATTCAAAAGACTAAAGTTAAACAAATTCAAATCTCATGAACATTTGCTATCGCTAGGGTAGTAGACTAAAGTTTTTCAGTTATTTACATTACACAAGATACCTCATGGATTATGTTTAATTTACCACAGTACTTGGTCTATATTTCTGCTGAAAATATACTATGGGTTTCTTTTATAGGTACTTGGTGTGAAAGCTTTTCCATTACCAAGGACAATCTATATTTTCCTATACCACAGTCTCCAACCAGCAAGTCAGAATCTGTAGCCAGGTTCTTTGAATATTAACCTGATTGTGAATAAGTAATATATGATGAAGTATATTTACATTTTATTTAACTTTGCCTTAACTTTAAAAAAAACAAAAAAAAAAACACTATGGATGAAATCCTGACCCCATTGAAGTAAATGGCAGTTTTGCTACTGCCTTCTATAGAGCCAGGATTTCAGCTTATGTGTACAGATAGTTTTGGTACTTTGCTATTCCTGCTTATTTTATTAGTGATGATGAAGGTATAATAAAGAAAATAAACACATTATCCAATTATACTACCCATTAGAAGGCTTTTTGCTGGATTCACAATTAGAATTAATTAGAATGAACATTAATTGCTATCTTTGCTATTGTTGATTGATAACATAAGAAAATAAGAACTGCCATACTGGGTCAGACTAATGGTCCATCTAGTCCAGAATCCTGACTTCAATAGTGGCCATTACCAGAGCTTCAGGGGGAGTATACAGAACAGGGCAATTTTGGAGAGATCCAGTCCTGTTTTCCCCTCACGGATTCTGGCAGTCAGAGGTTTAGGGTTGCCCTGAGCATGGTGTTACATCCCTGACCATCTTGGTTAATAGCCAATGATTGACCTATCCTCCATGAACTCATCCAGTTCTCTACTGAACCCAGTTATACTTTTGGCTATCACAATATTCCATGGCAATGTGTTCCACAAGTTAATTGTACGTTGTGTGAAAAAGTCCTTCCTCTTGTTTTATTAGTTGCCTATTAATTTCATTGGGAGACCCATGGCTTTTATATTGTGGGAAAGAGTAAATAACATCTCTCTATTCACTTTTTCCACACTATTCATAATTTTATAGACCTCCATCAGATCCCCCCATCATCTCTTTTCTAAGAAGAACAGCCCTAATCCTCTAGTCTCTCCTCATATGGAAGCTGTTCCACACCCTTGATCCTCTTTGTTGCCCTTCTCTGAACTTCTTCCAGCTCCACTATATTCTTTCTGAGATGGGGCCACCAGAACTATATGCAGTATTCAAGGTGTGGGTGCACCATGGATTTATATAGTGGCAGTATGATATTTTCTGTCTTATTTTCTATCCTTTTCCCAATAGTTCCTAATATTCTGTTAGCCCTTTTGACCACTGCTGTGCACTGAAGTTTTCAGAGAACTAGACACAATGACTTCAAGATTTCTTTCTTGAGTGGGAACAGCTAATTAATACATATGTATACATTTAGTGAAGTTGGGATTATTTGTTCCAATGGGCATTACATCATACTAATCAATGTTGAATTTCATTTGCTATTTTGTTTCCCAGTCACCCAGTTTTGTGAGATCCCTTTGTAACTCTTCGCAGTCAGCTTTGGACTTAACTATCTTGAATATGGTCATTCCCTTTTCCAGATCATTAATGAATATGCTGACAATGCAGGTCCCAGTACAGATCCTTGAGAGACCGTGCTGATTACCTCTCCGTTGTGAAAACTGATAATTTATTCCTACTCTTTGTTTCCTATAGTTTAACCCGTTAGGATCCATGAGAGAATCTTCCCTGTTATCCCATGACTTGTTTCCTTAAGAGCCTTTTGTGACAGACCTTGTCAAAGGCTTTCTGAAAAATCCAAGTACACTATATTGTACACAATATTGTATATTGACTAAAGGATCACCTTTATCCTCATGACTGTTGACCCCCTCAACAAATTCTAATAGACTGGCTAATAATTTCCAGGATTGCCTCTGGAATCCTCTTTAAAAATTGGTATTACATTAGCTAACTTCCAGTTACTGGGTAGACAGGCTTGTTTCAGCAATAGGTTACATACTACAATTAGTAGTAGTTAGTAGTTCTGCAATTTAGTATTTGAGTTCCTTCAGAACTTTTGGGTGAATACCATCTGGTCCTGGTGACTTATTACTGTTTAATTTATCAATTTGTTCCAAAACTTCATCTTGTTGACACATCAATGTGGGACGGTACTTCAGATGTGTCTCCCAAAAAGAATAGCTCTGATGTGGATAGTTCCACCACATTCTCTGCAATGACACCGAGGCAAAGAATTCATTTAGCTTCTTTGCAATGGCCTTGTCTTTTTTGAGTGCTCCTTTAGCCCCTTTGTCATCTAGTGGCACCACTGACTGCTCGTTAGACTTTGTGCTTTACAGATATACTTTAAAAAACTCTTACCAATAATTTTTGTATCTTTAGCAAGCTGCTCCTCAAATTCTTTCTTGGCCTATGTTGTTAATACTTTTACACTTAACTTGCCAGAGTTTGTACTCCTCACTAGATTTTGACTTCCAAATTTAGAAGGAACCCCTTTTGCCTCTAATGGGCACCATTACTCTGCTGTTTAGCCATGGTGGCATCCTTTTGGTCCTCTTATTGTCTTTTTTGATTTGGGGTATACACTTCGTCTTAGTCTCTATTACGGTGTTTTTAAATACTCCCCATGTTGTTTACGGGAATTTAACCTTTATGATAGCTCCTTTTAATTTCTGTCTAACGAGTCCTCATTTTTGTGTAGTTTCCCTTTTAAAGTTAAATGTTACCATGGTGGGCTTTTTTGGTATTTTCACTGCTACAAGAATGCTAAATTTAATTACATTATGGGCCCTACTACCAAGAGGTTCAGCTATAGTTACCTCTTGGACCTGGGCTCCACTTAGGACTAAATCAAATATTGCCTCTCCCCTTGTGGGTTCTAGGACTAGCTGCTCCAAAAAGCAGTCATTTATAGTGTCTAGAAATTTTCTCTCTGCATCATGCCAAGGTGACTGGGTAGTCAATATGAGGATAGTTGAAATCACCCATTATTACTGCACTTTCTGCTTTTGTATCCTCTCTAACCTCTCTTAGCATTTCAAAATCGTCACCACTGTGGGCCTCAAGGACCTCTCTCCTACTTTTCATTGTCATTGGTACCTACATGTACCACAAGCACTGGCTCCACCTCAGCACCACCTGTATGTTTATCTAGATGTCTTGTGAAATCAGCTACCTTCACACCCAGCAGACAATTCACCATGCAGTTCTCCCACTCATCACAAACCCAACTATCTATATTTCTAATAATTGAAATCCTCACTACTGCCTGTCTATTCCCAGTAACTGGAGTCTCTACCCCCAGAGGAATATCCTCAGTGTGAAAGGATATCAGGACATGCGCTTAAAGGTGGGTCCCAACAATGGGATTATTTCCCTCCGCTCAAGTTTGCTGCTCTCCTGCCCCAAGACTTTTGTCCTCATTAAAAGAACAGGGACGGTCAGACAGGAGGAGGGACCGCTCTACTAAGTCCCTAAAGGTCTCCTCTATGCACCTCTCTGTTTCCTTTCACTCCTCCAGTTCAGCCACTCTGGCCTCAAGAGCTCGTACTCGGTTTCTGAGGGCCATGAGTTGCTTGCACCACACATGCACATATGCCACCTGCCTACGAGGCAGGTAATCATGCATGTTGCACTCAGTGCAATAAACTGGGTAGCCTACACCCTGCTACTGGTCTTCTTGCCTGCATTTTTACCCTTGAGGCATTTTTATTTAGCCTAAATTTATGGTATGTTTGTAAAGTGTACTGTTTTTTCTTTATTCGGTCAGTTGCTTTTCTAGGGGAATTGGTGACTAATTGTTAAATCCTTTGGACTCTTCCCCCTGCAGCCAAACTCTCCTTATCATGGTAGCTCACTCAGTTGTTATGCATTCTCTCTCTCTCTCTCTCTCTCTCTACCTGCCAACCTGCCCAGGATAGCATTAGCCTAGACAATTTTTTCTTATTCAGCATCATCAGTTAACACAGATATTACATTAATTTCATTTTTCTAATTTAATGAAGTTAAGATTTAAGATTATATCTCATCAGAGTTCTTTTACACTCACCGTTTATTTGGATCTTTTATCAGGAGACCCGAAAGTAATGACTTTGCATCTGACGAGAGAGTTCGAGGGAATTTTATGTCCTCCATTAGTATTAGTTCAAACAGTTTCTCATGATCCTGGTTGTAGAATGGTAATCTCCCACACATCATTTCATACATGACAACTCCCAGGCCCCACCAGTCCACTGCACGACCATAGTCATTGTCTTCTAATACCTAAAATTAAAAATTAAAAAACCCAAGTATAAATCATATGGAGTTTCAATCAGATCTTTTCAATCAGTTTAGATTTAAGGTTTTCATGTATTAATATATCTTTCAACCTCGTCATGCTGTAATATGGGGCACAGATTCCCAAAACATTGGACACAGAGACACTGACCCTACAGAGTTTATTGCTTATTACAAAATTGAGCCCAACTAGTGCTGGTTGAAATTCTATTCATGCTAAATGGTGCTGTGACAGCACAATTGTTATTTATATAAATGTCTGAGACAAACAGAACAGAGAAGGTTGTCATCAGTGTGACCAGTGCATTTTTCCTTCTCTTGTTCTCCCCATTCCTTCCCTATTACCCTATCATAGGGCCCTCCATTTCAGGAGAGGAAGGGAAGCTTGATCTACTGGCCATCAACCACCGCCACTGTCTTTAGCTCCTCTCTGACTCCTGTCTTAGGGGTTTTCTCTCTCCCCCTCCTCAACTACCTCCTCTCCTCACTTGGGCGCTCCAACTGCAGCAGGAGAGTCTAAGACTAACAAACATTTTAATATTCTTAAAGTATGCATTGCTTCCTAGCAGGCTGTTCATATGCTGGACCCCTAGCTACACTTCTCTTCACAGTCCAAAGCACAGCATACCAGAACTCATTCTGGTGCATTGAAATATGCTTATCTCCAGTGTTTATGGCTCTAGAGGACTTCTTATGCCACAACCCTTCACCCCAATATCTCCAGAGAGAATGGAGATAAGCAACCTAGACAAGCTGATTTCAATACACCTTCATAATGAAATGGAGAAAGCTATTACAGTGGAACATGGCCATAAAGAAGCCGTAAAAGCAATGCAGTTTAGAGGTACAATGTGTATATACATATATACAGGCATCCTGAAAAGTGCTGAGTTGTTCAAATTCTTTTAATGACTCATCTAAGAACCTTAAAAACTGTGTGACAAATAGAAGTTAATAATATGAATTCCTTCATATGAAAGACACTAATTTTAAGTGCACAGGACACAAATATTTACTCAGGACAGATACACTCAAAAGGCAAAATACAAAGAATCTTTTGTAACGAATCTTTTAAATAAACGGTAACCCAAAATTTTGTAAGAGTTCAATATAATGAATTATAGACCTGAATAATACACTATAGAGATAATTTAAGAGACACAGGTAAAGGAAATAAGAGGTTTTCCTCTGTGACTTGATAACAAAGATGCAGAAATAGAGGAAAGCTGTTCCAGACAAAAGAAGCTGCTGAGGAGAAGGATTTCACAATGACAAAACTGTATTGAGTTGCCAAAGGAGTGGTCAGATAAGTGAAGTGACCTGGAATGGAAGGAGAGAGACACAAGGCCCTGTAAGTCAGTTACAGTGAATGCAGAGATACAGGGAGGAAAAGATTTATTTAAAAAAGATAAATCCAAATTTACTTGGGACCTTGGAATGAACAAGGAGCCAGTGTAACTGTTTGGGTGTGGGGATGCACTTCTTTGTACTTGTGACAAAGCAGCCAGCAGCATCTGTACATGCTGGGGTCTGAAGGCCTAAGTCTTTTGGGAGAGGAGAGAAAATGGAGTTGCAATAGCCAAGATAAGAGGTGATGAAGATAAACAGAAATGGTTGGATTATATCAGTACTACTTTAAAAAACCTTTATGTAGTTGCTCTATTGTTGAATGCTGAAATCGAAAGGGAGCAAATCTGAAACAGATAAATGGAGAAAAGACAGTTACCTACCTTTCATAACTGTTGTTCTTCGAGATGTGTTGCTCATGTCCATTCCAATAGGTATGTGTGCGTGCTGTGTGCACGACTGTCACAAGTTTTTCCCCTAGCGCTGGAGCCCCCTGGAGTGGTGCCTTTGTGACAGTGTATATAGGTCCCTGCCGACCCGCCGCCTGCGCAGTCCCTCGTTGCTGGAACACTCTGACAGAGGGGAGGCGGGCGGGATTTGGAACGGACACGAGCAACATATCTTGAAGAACAACAGTTACGAAAGGTAGGTAACCGTCTTTTCCTCTTCGAGTGATTGCTCATGTCCATTCCAATAGGTGACTCCCAAGCAGTTTAGACGAAGGAGGGATCGGAGTTCACCGAGTTGTTGATTGCAGTACTGCCCTGCTAAATGCTGCATTCTCCCTTGCCTGTTTGGTGATGGCATAGTGCGACATGAAGACCACGTTGCTGTCTTGCATATGTCCTGAACGGGGACTTGTGCGAGGAACGCAGCAGAACATGTCTGCACTCTTGTGGAGTGTGCTGTCAACGCCGGGGCTGGGATCTTAGCCAGGTCATAGCACATTCTGATGCAGGACGCGAGCCACAATAAGATGTGCTGGGACAAGATGGGAAGTCCTTTCATCCTCTCGGCGATTGCAACAAAAAGCTGTGGTGGCTTACGAAACAGCTTTGTGCGTTCAATGTAGAAGGCTAGGGCATGCCTGACATCCAGGGAATAGAGTGTCTGCTCTTTGTTGCTGGCAGGAGGTTTAGGAAAAAATACCAGTAGAATATGTCCTGGTTAACATGAAACTGGGATACTATGTTGGGTAGGAACGCTGGGTGAGGGCGTAGCTGCACCTTGTCAAAGACTGTGTAGTGGGGCTCGGAAGTCAGCACTCTGAGCTCAGAGACCCTTCTGGCCAAGGTTATGACCACCAGAAAGGCCACCTTCAAGGAAAGGTAGGATATGGGGCAGGTGGCCAGAGGCTCGAAAGGGGGATCCAAGAGTCGGAAAGGACTAGATTAAGATCCCACTGGGGAACTGGCTGCCTCACCTGAGGGTAAAGCCTATCCAAGCCCTTAAACCAGCCCACCATGGGATTGCTAAAGACTGACCTGCCTGCCACACCCGGATAGAAGGTTTAGAGGGTAGAGGCTTGCTGCGGGGAGGTACTTTTCTGTAGGGACCAAAAGGAGAAACACTTCCACTTTGCCAGGTACATTGTGCAAGTGGAGGGCTTCCCGTTCCACAACAGAACTTCCCTAATAGAGTCCGAGCACTGCAGTTCAAGCTGGTTCAGCCTTTGAGTTTCCATGCCATGAAGTGGAGGGACTCCAGGTTGGGGTGTTGTAGTTGGCCATGATCCTGTGTGATGAGGTCCGGGAGCATAGGAAGGGCCACTGGCCTGTTCACTGATAGGTTCAGTAGCATGGTGAATCAGTGCTGTCGGGGCCACGCTCGTGCTATGAGGATCACTGAAGCCCTGCCCTGCCGGATCTTGAGGAGGACCTTGTGTATGAGGGGGAAAGGTGGGAACGCAGGTGGTAGGTGAAAGGCATCCATTATGGAGCCGCGGCTCTTGTTCTGAAAGGAGCAAAACAGCTGACACTTTCTGTTGCTCCGCATTGTAAACAGGTCCACGAGGAGATAGCCCCACCTCTGGAAGATTTAAAGGGCAATGTCCGCTCTGAGTGACCACTCGTGAGTGTTGAATAAGCGGCTGAGGTGGTCCGCTAGTTCGTTCTGTGTTCCCGGCAGATATGAGGCCTGTAGCTGGATGAAGTGTGTGACGCAGAAGTTCCACAGTAGAAGAACTTCCTTGGCATGGGGAAAGGAGCAAAAACCACCCTGTTTGTTTATACAGAACATCTCTGTGGTGTTGTCTGTAAGTACTGAGACACATTTGCCCTAAAGATGGGCCTGGAACGTCTGGCAAGCCAGGCAAACCACTCTCAGCTTCCCAACGTTGGTATGCAGCGAAAGTTCTGGTTGTGACCACATGCCTTGAATTCTGATACTACCCAGGTGCGCTCCCCAGCCCATCTGCGATGCATCCGTGACCAGCGACAGTGAAGGCTGAGGCTTGGCAAAGGGTACTCCCCTACGGACCACCTGAGATTGAAGCCACCAACTGAGGGACTTGAGAATCTTGGGCGAAATGGTAACCAGTCTGTCCAGACCCCTGCTGGGTCTGTATACCCTTACCAGCCAAGCCTGGAGGGGACAAAGGCACAACCTGGCGTGCTACACTACATACGTGCGGGCCACCATATGCCCCAGAAGCTTCATGCAGGTTCAGTTCAGTATGGAGGTTCTGGCCTGAGTGGAGTACAGGAGAGCCCCAATGAACTCTATCTTCTGGGTTGGAACCAGTGTAGACTTAGACCAGTAGTGGGCAACCTGCGGCCCATCAAGGTAATCTGCACGGCCGGCCACAGCTCCCAGTGGGCATGGTTTGCTGTTCTTGGTCAATGGAAGCTGTGGGAAGTGGTATCCACATCCCTGTGGCCCGCACCACTTCCTGCAGCTCCCATCGGCCAGGACTGGCGTATCACGGTCACTGGGAGCTGTGGGCGGCCATGCAAATGTAAACCAACTGCCTGGCGGCCCACCAGCAGATTACCCTGCCAGGCCGCAGGTTCCCCCACACTGACTTAGACAGAATGAGCCCCAGCCTGCCGAAAATAGTTCGTGCCAGAGCCATATGCTCCAGCACGTGCACTCAGGAATTGCCCTGGATGAGCCAATCATCCAGGTACGGAAAGGCCTGTACCCAGCATTTGCGCAGGAAGGCTGCCACAACTGCCACTTTGTGAACATGCGTGGGGCTGTTGAAAGTCCGAATGGTAGTGGGGTGAACTGATAGTGCAGGCCGCTGACTATGAATCTCAGGAATCTCCTGTGTGCCAGAACAATTGATATATGAAAGAACGTGTCCTTCAAGTCGAGGGCGGCGTACCAGTCCTCCAGATCCAGAGAAGGAAAGATGGTTGCCAGAGAGACCCTAAGAAACTTCAGCTTTCTTATGAACGTGTTGAGGTTTCGCAGATCCAGGATAGGCCTGAGCCCACCCTTGGCCTTGAGGATGAGGAAATATCAGGAGTAGAGCCCCCTGCCCTTGAACTCCTGAATAACCTCTTCTATTGCCCCCCAGCATGAGGAGTGATTGCACCTCCTGTAGCAGAAGTTGCTCATGAGAGAGTCCCTGAAGAGGGATGGGGAAGATTGGTGGGAGGGCACAGAATTGGATACAATATCCCACCCCACCGTGCTCAAGACCCAGCAATCTGAAGTAATTTGGACCCAAGGACGCAAAAATGGGACAGACGATTCATAAAGGGAGGGAAAGGATCTGGGATTTGGGCTGGCGCTGTCCCCAGGCGCATCTTCAAAAGTTTGGCTTAGAGCCGGGGGGCTGCTTGGAGCCCTGACTCTGGCCGGACACTATGGGGACACCTCCTGTTGTTTCTGCCCCTCCTTCAATTACAGTCCTGCCTGGGGGGACCTGGATAGAATCATGAGGGAGCTGAGGCTTGAAGGGTTTTCTCTGGGGTGCTGGTGTATGAATTTCCAGAGACTTAAGGATTGCTCACAAGTCCTTGAGACTGTGCAGTCTCGAGTCTGTCTTGTCGGTGAACAGCCCATCACAGTCAAATAGGAGGTCCTGTCTGGTGTTCTGGATCTCTGTCGGGAGTCCCAAGACTTGTAGCCATGAGCTACGCCTCATTGTGATGCCCATAGCCATGGTTCACGCTGACGAGTCAGCGGAGTGCAGAGCAGCCTGGAGGAAGGTTCTAGCCACCACCCTGCCCTTTTCCAGGACTGCAGCAAATTCCTGTCGGGATTCTGACGGAAGCAGCTCCTGAAATTTAGAGAGGGCATTCCAAGAGTTGTACGCATAGCCACTAAATACCGCCTGCTGGTTGGAAATTCGAAGCTGGAACCCCCCAGTCAAGTACACCTTTCGACCAAAGAGGTCCAGCTTTTTAGCGTCTTTATTCTTAGGGGAAGGCCCCAACTGCCCCTGCTGCTCTTTGTGGTTTGCTGCGTCCACTACCAAGGTCTCAGGTGGGGGGTGGGTGAAGAAGTGCTCGTACCCCTTCTGAGGGACAAAGTAATGCTGCTCTCCTCCCCTGGCTGTAGGTGGTATAGAGCCTGGGGTTTGCCAGAGCACCTTCGTGGTGTCCTGAATGTTTTTTTATAAGTGGCAGTGCCACCTTGGAGGAACCCTCCAGGACGAGTATGTCCACCATAGGATCCGAGTCTTCCACCCCCTCCTCCATTGCCATGTTGAGGTTCTGGGCCACCCTCCTAAGGAGGTCCTGGTGGGCTTTCATGTCCATCGCTGGAAGGGACATGGTAGTGCCCGCCACTGCCTCATTGGGTAAGGAAGAAGACGAGGCTCAATGTGGGACGGGGTCTTCCTGCCCCTCCAGTTCCCTGGTGACTTGCTCACAGACATCCATCGTTGCTGCTACTGGTGGTACGGGAACCGCCATCTTTGGTGTCTCTGACCTTGCACTCGATGCAGGAGGTCCAGGGTCTGAACCCCGTGGTGGGTCCTCGGGAGCCCTAGTCTGATCTGGGACAACAGACGTCGCAGAAGGAGGGGCACGAGCAATGGAGACCACAGATGCTGCCAGTGCCGGAAGTGGTGCAGCAGCGGGTTCTTGCGCTGCCTGCACCTGATCCTGTGCATGGAAATAGGAGGCCGGGAATGGTGCCATCATGACAATTAAGTCCCGCATGGCCTCAAACGTGTCTGGTGTGGAGAGGTGGTCCAGGTCCTCCTCCAACACTTCCCAGACTGGAGAGTCCACCCACACCAGACTCAACAGATCCTCTCCTCCACCCTTCAAGGCTGGAGTCAACAATGTCGGGACCGACGGACCAGCCTTCTGGTGTCCCAATGTGGGATGCACTACACTGGAGTCCTGTCCGCTCTTCTTGACAGGGGAGCGGCCTTGTTCCGCCTTCTTCTTCTTATGCAGCACTGGGGATTGTGATTGGTGTTACACCGATGAGCCAGCCTTCCGCACAGGGGAGCGGACTGATGCTCCTTATGCGGGTCTTCCCTCGGTGCTGAGATGTCCCGCACCGAGGCCGGTGCGCTGTGAACTGAGGCTGCCAGTGCCGGCTCTTGAGTCAGTTGGGGCCAGAGAGTGGACTCCATCAAGAGGAGCTTGAAGCAATAGTTTCTCCCCCCTCTTAGTTCTGGGCTTAAAGCCTCTGCAGATGGTGCACTTGTCTTACAAATGACCCTCTCCCAGGCACTTCAGACATGCGGCTTGCGGATCCGCTCTTGGAATAGGCTTACCACACCTAAGGCACGACTTGAACCCATGGGGCTGCGGCATGCCCCGGCGACAGGGGAAAATATTTTTTTGGGGGGACCTCCACCTTAAACTGACTAACTAAGATAGTGAAGGATAACAACCATATACAAAGCAACAGAGAGTCCTGTGGCACCTTTAAGACTAACAGATGTATTGGAGCATAAGCTTTCGTGGGTGAATACCCACTTTGTCAGAAGCATGTACAGACCATATACAGGGAAAAACACTAGGAAGCACTTGCTAAAGCAAGAGACCAGATGCTCCAACGATGGTCAGTGGCGGTAAGAAGGATCTGAGCAGGTGCCGGGTTGGTAGGGACCTATATACACCACCACAAAGGCGCCACTCCAGTGGGCTCCACAGCCGACCCCACAGGTACTGCTAGGGTAAAAATTTCAGACAGTCGTGCACACAGCACGCACACACACCTATTCGAATTGACATGAGCAATCACTCAAAGAAGAATAGTATTTCATACAAGCCACAAATGATCACCGAGCCCAAGAGCTTAGCAGAATTCAAAAAAGAAGAGGACCTATATGGATAATGAGACTATCCAGATGTATACTAGTCCTGATTTTTTTTTCCTTTTTAAAACATCCTAAGTGAAATAAACCCTCATACTTTAGGGCACCAGGTAATCTAACCTTTGAAAGTTAGGGAAAAGTTTCTTTCTATGACCAGGTTATTCCATAACTGTCTTCTAACAGAGCTTCTTGCACCTTCCTCTGAAGCATTTGATACGGGCCACAGTAAGAGACAAAACACAGACCAGGTGAACCACTGGTCTGGGTCAGTATGGCAATTCCAATGGCCCCATGTCAATGTATACGCTCGAATACTTAGTCTTCACTATCATTAAAGATTAGTAGTATGTGAAAATGTATATTACTAAGGGCATATATATAACTAAGATCAAGAATAGTAAGTTTTAACTCATGCTATTTATACATCAATTATATTTACTTATGCCAAAACAGAGACTCATCAGATACTCTTTATTATATCAGAATTTGATATTTTCAAGTAAAAGGTGAGATTTTGGAGAGTGTAAAATTAAACTAATTTCCTGTATACATACATGTGACCAAATGAACTAAAATTACTTCTGCTTTTTAAGATTAAACATTGTATGAGTAGGAGACTGTAGCAAGCGATTCGCTGAAAAACTGAATATCAATTTGTGATGTTTAGAATCTTTTAATCACCATTTTCTCTAACTTAGAGGAAAGGTAAAGTTTTCACATATGCGGTCATTTCTACTGTTAGCATTTTTCTTGTAATGACAGCAAAATAAATAAAACAATGACACAATGGTACCTATACTTCACATAAGATGAGGTGTGGACTGAATGTATGAGTTAGAAAATGGCAATGGAGAAAAAAAAACTTTCATTTTCTGAACAAGGCATTATCACATGGCCAATAGCTGGAATGTACTATATGTGGGGCTTTACCTAATAATAATAAAAAGTATGAGCAATCTTTTGCTGCATTCCCACAACAGCAACAAAACAGTAGTACAAAGAAAGAGCCAAATGTGATTTTTAACTTCTTTTTACATAAAATAATAAATAAGCATAAAAACTGGATTAACTGCCTCGCGAACCCGCATATAACCAGCCGGGTTCTCATCCCCAGCTGGCAAAACTGGCAACCCTTTATTTTTGTTTAAATACCTGGTTTACAGCCAACCAGAGAAGCAAGTGCATTCAAAGGTTTTAGTTTAGGAAAAAGAGCAATAAAAAAATAATGTAAAATTATGGAAAATGTGTGTCAGTTTATAATATAAATTTAATAACGTATAAAATTAAGTCATAGTAAAAACACATGAAATTAATTTTTTTCTTTACATCAGAAATATTATGTGCACAATTCTATCTTAAGAATTTTTCAGAATTTACAGAATGTGGAAAGTTAATGGCACTGGTTAGTGCTCAATACCTCTTAGGATCAAATCTATATTAAGTGTATATGTACAAGAGTGAGTGTTTATGTAAGTATTTTCTCCTAATGCTATAGTATCTTTTTCAACCAATTCTTAAATCTTTTTTTAAAAAAATTGAATGCATCTTAAGATCAGGAATGCTTCAGCTCAATTGGCTATACACACCTTTTAGAGTTGCACTGCCTGTAAAGCTTAAAGGAGCATGACAAAAAGTTAAGTAGTTTACAAATGTCATAAGAAAAGTATTTTAAGATTGTTCATGAGTACAGCACAGAATTGCAAAGAAACAGGAAGAAAATACAGAAATGATGACTATGCTGAATATATACTGAACAGCTGCATTTTCTTGAATCGGGGTGCCTATTTAAGTCATATGCTTGGTACCTCCTTCCCCTAAACAAAGTGTACACTACTCAAGCTAAACAAGTCATTCAAGTACACTTTTGTCTTTTACACCTCCTGTTCAAAGGGCATAAGAGCCTTCTAGAAGATCAGTAAAGAGGTGTGAGCTACAGTGTGTGTGATTTCAGTACGCAGATGACAGCAAGCTCTACTACATCATATCAAGTCATTGTAGCTGACTTACTTACCTAGTGTTTGATGGAGAAGCAAGCTGACTGAGGGTCAACTTGGATAAAACTGTGGGCTGTGGAAAGACTCAAGAAATGAGATATTATGGGCTTCCTTAAATGAGGGAGCATGCCTGTCATTTGTTACCATGGGTCACAACTTAAAGATTATGTTGGGTTGCTTACCTACTCCTGTATGTCTTGATAGCAGTAAGAGCCATTTGAATTTGACTAGAAGATTATCAGTCTGATTCTCATGAAAGCCTTAAAGTGGCCGTAAATTAAATTTACGATTAAATTGTGATGATTATTAAACGTTAACAGACTCTGGAATGACTCTAAAATGTATAGTCTTATTTGTATCTAACACAGGGCATAGTATGGGTTGCACATGTGCTTTAACAAGAACCTGCACAAATACTGCTAAGGCGTACTATGGTGGACCCCAGGTTCCCACACAGTAAGGAAGCGATTAAAGAGCTATTCTGAGCACAATCAGCACCAAACTGGTGCTCCTGTGAGGACTGTCAAACCTGGAGAGGGGCAACTCCTTATATGGTAGAATCCAAGCCCAGTGTGGGGTGGCATTCAGAGAGGAGCAGAGCTTGAACTCCTAGGCCCCACAAAGCAGGGCTGCTTACCAGAATAGATCCTGAAGAACCTCTGCTGCCTGGATCCCCTGAAGAGATGAAGGGGACCATCTTTACTTTTGGGGGGGAAGAAAGCATTATTTGTTTGGTTTTTTTAGAGCCCAGTGTGCATAGCCCAGACTCCCCCCAGACACACAGGGGGTTAGGAACCCAATCGCCCCCCACAGAGACCATTTCTCTTCAGTCTTGTGAGGAACAGTGGAGTTAGCCCAGACGGTTTTGCGGGCTGCAGGATTATTTTATTTGCCTTTTTCATTTAGAACTGCAGGTACGCCTAGAAGGGCTTCATAAGACATACAGTTTAAAGATTGCACTTGGCACTTCAAATCAGGGCTACAGTGATGCCAGAAAAAGATGTCTGGAATGAGAGAGGCATCCATCCCCACAGCAAGGGAATGCCCTACAGGTATATCCAACAACAAAATATTTGCTTCAAGAATATGCAGTTACTTATGAGCTCTTACAGATGTTTTATGGACACTGGACAGTATTGTAATTTCAAACAGGGTTAAGCTGTTGATTTGCATAAGAACTTCAATTTTCACTGTGTTTAAAAGGCTAACAAACCTAATTATGTTATTATATAGATACAGCAAAATACCAGTATCAGCTAACAAAATTTATTTAAATAAGTAGGCAGCTATATTTCAGATCTGACTCAGATATCTGATACATAAAATGACTTTTTAAAGCAAAAATTCAAGAAAAAATAAATTGCGCCATAGTTATACTTTTATCATTTTCGACAGTAAATATATCATTAAACACAGTCCACACCCGAGGCCGTCAATCTCTAGAAAACCATTCTCACCTTTTCTCTATCCAGCTGCAATAGTGAGTCGATCAAATGTATTTAATGGTTTTAGTGAGTTCACCATCTGCTAACCGAGTGGAGTTTTAAGACAAATGCTATCAGCCATTTACAGTAGTGACTGACTATGTTATGGGACACTGCCTTACAGTTTTCCAAAAATCCTTGCTACTGCCCTGGCATGGAAATTATGAACCAGAAAAGGATCTGAAGGCACCCTTCATAGAAAGGAGCATGTATCTGCACACAACTAGTAAGCACTGATTAATGTAGTGTTGTTGCTACTGCTTCTTGAGAGATTCAAGCCCCTACTGGCTTCTCAAAGTCTTCTTCCTGATTATAGGAGACAAGCTCATGCAATCCATAGTGTATTTACCATACGGTACCAAAAAGCAATCTGATGATTTTAATTTTTTTTAACTCTGCTAATCTAAGACAAACACTCCTGTGACCATGAGAATGAAAGACTCTACATCCCATTGTCAGTCTCTTTCAAACTGTTGTTCATAAGATGATTTATTTTTTAAAGGCAACAGAAAAATCACTTTCACACTGTTGTATGCATTAATCATTAATGTCATAAAAGACGACTTCTTGGGGTGCTGAACACCTCTGTCATTCACTCTACTCACAGTCCCTCTCAACTCTCTAGAGATATGCATTATAAGACAATGCAGACCCTGACATATCTTATTGCTCAATCAATTCTGACAGAACAGATGGGAAAAGATTAAAACAACTAAACAAACTGTCTGCACACCTATGTTGTGAAAGAAAACTGAGAACTTGGATACACCAATTTACAGTTAATGCAGGGTGAAAAAACTGTTTTCAATTAACCTTACAGTTCAGGTGAATAGTATGCACCTAATAATTTCTACTAACACTTCACACATTCTTATCACTTCAGTTGTTGATCTGTTAGCAAATATTCACCACCCATATATTTTTCAATAAAAGTTAAAAATATATTTGTTATAACTTTGTATGAATTGTGGCAACTGTTGCAGCAACGAGAAAGCATATAATTTAAAGCTCTGATCAACAGTGGTGATAACTATTTTATAAAACAGTCTCAGACACCTACCACTTAAATAAAGTAAGAAAGTCACATACACAGAAAGTTGTGGTGGTGTCTGACAGAACCTGCAGGGATAGAACCTGGGACCATGGGGGTTGTGGGCCACTAACATCTCTCTCTGCATCACCACAGGAGGACCTGTGAGGCTGGGCTCAACAGGCAGTACCACCCAACAGGACCTGAGTGGCAGCCCCTCACAACCCACTGATTGGCTGGTACTAGTACTTAAACCAGGAACCCAGGAATGGAGCTGCCTTAACAACAACATACACTGCCTGCCCATCTCCGCTTGCGATAGACCCTAGATTCTGGCATCTGATTCTGGTTTGTCCTCGATTGCGTTATTCGATTGTCTGTAACCTGGAGCCTGATCTCAATCTCTTGGTAACCTGACCCTGCCTGATGCCTGACTCTCGGTTTGCCCTCTGGCCTGTTTCAGACTCTGACCTCCCAATATCCTGGCCCTGCCTGCCCCCAGATGACTGATTCTCAATCTGCTCACTGGCCTGTCTCGGATTCTGACCTCCTCCTGGTATCTGACTCAGTCTGAATCCCAACTCCTGCTCAGACCAGTAGATCTGACTGCCCACATGCTGATTGGTAGTGTCAATCAAATTATGAGTTCTGTGAGTTTAATTGTATCCAAAGAATGATAAATCTCCCAACTTTGTAGTTTGAAAAAATTGAATATCGACTTTATCTTTGGCCTGAGGAGTTGATAGAGACTTCTCCAGAGTTCTTGACAAACTGAGAGATGGGTATGTGGGATCTCAGTAGGAGAGGAGCCATTTTTCCCCATTTAGCCGGTTTCCTCAGGCATTTCCCCTCATTTTGAGATTAGCATTCATTGTCGCATGATTTGGCAGTCCTGCTCAGGAGTTTTTCCTATTCACTTTTAGGAGTAAAGTTCCTCTTTTCTCCCTCCCTCTCGTTACGATATCTTAAAATACTTAATAACACAGAATAAACTGGCTACTGTAAAACAGCAAACTTTTCATTTTTCATCCATTAAAAGACATGGAGCTTTTTCAACAACTGTCACAGTAAGAACTTACTGTGCTCTTACATGAGTATAAAAACCCCTGTCAGAGCAAAAAACAATGAGATACCAACCTAAACATGCAACTCCCTACAAGAAACAATAACTGCAACAGATTAAAAAAGGTGAATAATGTTAGGAATCTACACAGAATTTTTTTTTCCCCAGTAAAAGACCACAGTACTGCAACAGCAGGGTTTGCCTACTCAAGAAAAATCAAATCCTCAGAGCTAATATGGAGACAATGGATAATAAAGTAAGAGGGAGAAACATTCGTATTGTAGGATTACAAAATAATCTTCATGGATATCTCTCAGCTGGGGTGACTGTGCAAAGGGTTACTGGAGGCTTCAGATCCACAGAACCTATGATTCCTCCTTCAGTTTGATATCATTAGCTATTCCCAGATTAGGAAAATTGAGCGATTTATAGCCCTATTTGGAGTCTTAATAACACACACTTCCATCTATGAGATGCAAGACAAGCTGGAGAAATAATGAATACAGATACTTCTGCAAGATTATTTTTCCTGAGTAATTCACCATTCTTGTTGAGAAGATGTAGCACCTTCGCCAGTGTCTTAAAAAAACAAACAAACCAACAAAAAGGAGAGAGAGATATTTTGGGCTTTTACTTATACCTTGTAGTTCTCAGAAAAACTAAGGACTGTTGGTGGAGGACACACTTACATTTGCATTATCACATGGAACCTACTGAAAGTTGTACCCAGATGATAAAAGACTTTGCCAGTACTGATGAACTAAATTAATTAAAAGAACATTACATTCATAAAAGCTTATCTTAATTTTATAGGAAACTGTCATATTTAATTGTTTTCGACAAAAATGTGGTTTATATTAGAAAACTGATCCCTACTTTGAAGTACTGGGTGTACAAGGTAGTTATAGACAGAATGTGGAACTGAAATGTCTTCTACTTTTGTTTTTTAATTTTGGATGTTTTTAGCATATTCGTTACATCTTTAAGAGGAAAGATGTCTGACACTGGTTGTGGACAATTAGGCTGCATGTCTGGTGAGATTAGCCAGACTGCATGAAGATTCAGAAGTTCTTACATTAGAACATTCGTATCTGGCCTAGGGAGAAAGCTGTGAATAACTCTTCTTCTACTCTTGTAGGTGCTGTTGTGAGTGTTCAAATGTACAAATATTTTCTCATGTCAACGCTGCGTGACCTTTTGATCTTGCTGCTGCTGTTTGCAAATAAGTGATGTTACTGATCTGTGTATCCTGCCTTGCCTAAATTTCATCACATTGACCTCAAGGCCCCTTAGTTTAATGCTAAGCTGACAAAAATGCTGGCCCTTAAATTATTAGCATTCATTTTATGACTCAGGTAGGTGCATGAGAAAGACCAATGTGGTCCACAATACTATAACAAACTATAACAGAAAGGGGGAAAAGGAGACTTGCTTGAAATTTCACAAGCAAGTCTATGTTTACATATTTTACACAGATGCCCACACAAACATATATACACATATACATATTTAGTATTACAATGTAGTGGATACAATCTTTCCAGTTATACCTGAAATAAAATATTTTTTTATTCTAACACACCATCAATATCTCTAGCCAGTAGGTTAAAGAAAGGCACTATAAGAAAATGCCTGACGTGAGAAATGAAAGATTAATTTAAACATGGATCTCTATAAAAGGAATAAAAATAAAATTTGCACTTTTTAAAATATTTGGCCAATAAAAATATATATTATTCTTGGATAAGATAAAAATGTTGCATATACTTTTCTAAATACAAACTGAATATTGATAAATTCATTTGTTTTCTTACAATCAAGTATTTTTTGCAATTCTATTTTGTTAGTTCTAACATGGCGATCAAATAAATTTTTATTTTTACACTATTACAGAAGTGAATTTCTCTAGGTTTCCAAAACCACCTTATTCAACCTTCCCCATCTGTCACCATCTGCTTCTTTTTAGCGTGTACTTTTTGTGTGATCGCATAAGCATGTGAAAAATAACTAACATTCAGATGATTGTCTGCTGGTACATTTGAGGACTGGGCATAATAAAAGTGAACTGCCAAAACGTACTTAACACTTTTAATTTTGCTGGGTCTTGAGTGTGAGCTACATTTGATTTCCAAACTGTTTTACAGTTGGAAAGTTGATCAGGTATTGCTAACTCAACAGCAAAAGCTGAGACTCTAAATAGCACCACATTAAAAAATTTATGTTCCATGACAGCCAGGCCAAATACAGATCTATGGTCCCAGGAGTTTATGCATTTGACCTGATTGAATTTAACCTTGCACTGATGTTAGAAGGATGCGGTGGGGAGCTGGAAAGAGCATATTTTGAACCCAGGGTAGACACAATCTAGGTCCTCCTTATATTCCTAGTGAGCAAGAAAACACAGGAGTCTAATACTGACAGTGGTACAAGAAACCTCATGGGGAACGAGGAGGGGCAGAAGAGAGGAGGCAAAGCTCTGCCTCTCTCTTACCAGCCAATGGAGCTGAGTAATATGGAAGAAGTATTTGGAAACACAACACAACTTTTTAAGAGTGTAGCAGATGCCTCCACCAAGCACAAAGCATTTGGAAGCTGCCAGGAGTGCACCACATTGGGATGGAGGAGATATGGGTTTCCAGAACTCTGTCTGTACCCATCAGCTAGGGCATATCCGGATAACGAGGATAAGCATACATTCCTGCTTGTAAATTCACTTGATATAATATTAATGGAAAATGAACACAAAAGAGATGCAAACACAGACAAAGCAAATTACACTTTTTGCAAGCAAAAAATGTTCTTCAGTGTTCACACAGCTCTACCACTAACAGTCTTTGTTGCCATTTCTAGACCTTTAACATATCTGATATACATTGTATACAATTGTTTATATCTGCATATGTTTTAGTTGACTTTCCCCTTGCCGGGGTTTCAGGTATGCTTTTCATGCTCTGCCTCACCCACTACAGACCTCTCAGGCTGTCAAGTGAAAGCATTGTGAGCTCACAGGTACACTCATGCCAACATCCACAATTTTGAGATGCTGCATTCCTTCATTCTTTTTTGGAAATCAACAGAAGTGGAGAGCATCTCACAGAAGAACTAAGCACCCCGCAGGAGCAGGACTTATCATTGCTTCCCAATGATAACAAGTGGGAGTCTGGATGCACTGCCAGAGATATTGCCTGTTGCCCTCTACAACAGCATGAGCATGCTCACAGCCAATGCTGCAGAGCCAAACTGGCCCCAAATTTAGTAAATGTTTCAGGTAAAATCATTTTACAGATTTTGAAAATCCACTAAAATAATTTTACAGTTAACAATTCCAGGTCTAGAGTATTTCTTACAGTGAAGCAACCAGACTTGGACACACATACTGCAAAGAAGGGCACATTATTCGCTATAATATAATTTAATTTTATTTTTCTATCCCTCATAAATGCAACCAAATATCCTATTTGCTTTATTTTTAAAATATTTGTTATGTTGAGAAAAAACAATGTTTGTGTGTCACTCATCTTCTGTTTTCAAACAGCAATTCCTGCCAGTATGCCAAAAATAATTTTTTGTATACAGTCTACCATAGTAACCCTCCAGCTCTCACTTTTACCACACAGCAATTGAAAGTATAAACGCAAGGTTCTTTGCACATTATTTTTCCCAACAGTTAGCACCATTCGTATTCTGAAGGCTCCTTGTTAACTAATAAGTGTAAACCTTAAATTCAAAAACTATTTTCCCAAAATTTGTCCCCTCTTCCTCAAATTCATTTATCTTCCAATAGTTCCAGGGCTGAACATTATTTACTATATTATTTATACAGTGCCAAAAATTTGCATAGCATTTTACAAAACAAATCAAGATTGCAAGATCATTGAGGCAATGACTCAATCTAAGTTAAGTTAAAAAGAACAGGGGTTGATCACAAAAGCAGAAGGAAGTTGGGATGTACATACGGGTGTGCAGACAACGAGACCAGGCATTCACTTGGGTGAATACAGCCAATGTCTTCTGGGTTACATGGAATTGTATTATGAAATATATATAAACCTATGGTTGATTAAAAAAAACTTGTAACAAGTGACTTTTGAGAAAAAGTCTTAAAGGAAGATAGGATTAAGGAATGACAGCGTGTTATGAAATAAGTTCTGGATGTAGATGGAAATATGAAAGGAGGCACGAAGAGGACAGTCAAACAAGGAGCTTGGACTGAACAAAGAGGGCACCAGGGAGCAAAAGAAAACATGACCAGATGTAAGAAAAATTTAAGTTTTAGATGTGCTCAAAAGTTAAAATTAGGAGCCTGAATTTCAGAAGGGAAAGCAACAGAGACAATGAGAGGATTCTGAACTGGGTTGAACTTGGACAGTGATGAGTGAAGCAGATGATTTTCACAGCAGAGTTTTGAATAGATGATTGATGTCTATCATAGGGGGCAGTGGGAAGAAGGTTGCTGTAGTTAAAGCATGAGATAATGAAGACTTGTATAAGGGTTTTGTGCTGTGAACAGTGAGGAATAGGTGGATTTAAAAATAGTGTAGTGATGAAACCAACAAAATATAACGATCATTGTACGAGGAGAGGAGGGGGTTAAAATGACTGCAAAACTCCTAATCTGTGGGAGAAGGAGGATACTGGGGTTGTTAACACTTATAGTGAAATTCAATGAGGGTGTAGAAGCAGATCTGGTTTGCAAGGAAGACCACTAAACTGAATGAAGGGATGATAAACTCATAGTGGAGGAAGTCTGCACATGCAGCAAAGCAATCAGAAGTTGGGGGTGGGTGGGATGAATCAGTCTGACAGACAAGGGGGCAAAGGAGCTGGGAAGAAAGGATGGAATTTTAGATGGAAATCGTGAATTGAATGGAAGAGAGTGAAGAAAGAGAAGGAATGAGAGGCAGGGAGACAAGTAAGAAAGTCAATGGACTAGAGGTAACAGAAGGAATGTGAGCCAGAGATGGGGTAAGTGAGCAATACAGAGAAGGAGATAAGATGATCAGACAGAATTCAGCAGAAGGCAGATCAGTGAGAGAGCAGTTCTTGTCAATGATATGGTCAAGGGAATGGCTTGTGTCTTGAGTAGAGAAATTGATCAAAGGCAGTAAGTCAGATGAGGGGGGTAATTAAGAGGAAATGTGGGTCAAGAGTGCCATTAACATGAAGTTCGAAGTTCCCAAGGTGCAGGGGCTGGATGACTTTTCACTTATAAAATGTTTAAAAGGCGCACTGAAATCTAGTCCAATGTCATACAAGTTAAAAGTAGTTTCAGATATTATACCTGCATCTGAATTTTCCTGTCATTTTACACATTTTTTCCAATCACATTTACTTATTTTCTAAAAGGCTTATTTATTTATTTATGAAAGACTTACATAAACACAGGAAACTAACTAACTACATATGAGAAAGAGTGCAATCTCAGTGGGATCCCATTTGCATGGGTTTCCATGACCATGCAAATGACAACTCCCCTGAACTGATTTCCCAACTTTGCCTTAAATTATCACTGTGATTTACAGATAACTTGCAATAGATGAAATAACAGGAAAGATTACTAGAGTACCACTAGCAGATGTTCAGATTCAAGTCCAACTATTTGCAAAATCAAGAATTTAAAAAAAAAAATGTATAACATGGCTGTACAGAAAAGGAAGAAAAGTTTCATTCTGTCCACCATACTCAATTTGCACACTGAATAACTGTTCTGGATTATCAATACCCTGATCAATCCAAGCTGCCTCCATTTGAAAACAGAGGAGGGATTTTCTTTCTGTGAGGAATTTGCTGTTCACTTTGTTGATAAAATTAATCTGAGTTGGACAGAGATGTCTGCATCCCTGGGTATAGGGCAGTGTCTTGAAGGAACAAACAAAACATTTTCTTTCACTGAATTTTGATCATTGACACTCAAACTTCTGGAAGTGTTGAAAACACTTTGAGTCACTACTTGTGCATGGGGCCATGTCCCTCTTGGCTGGTAAAGGCTAACAGGGAGATAATATGCCTGTTGGTGGTTTAAAAAAAAAAAATCTGTCAGATTCTTTGGCTGAATGTTTGGTGTCTGGTGTCCTCAAAGAGACACTGGTAAGGCCTCTACTCAACAAATAACGACACAAAACTTTGCCAGTTACACAGTCTCCCTCCTTCTTTTTGAGTAGTCAAACAGGTATGCTATCTGCAGTCTTCAGATTCCGTTGATCTCAGTCAGTCTCATTTTAAAACAGGTTATGAGATAGACACCAGTGGGGGTTTTGATCATGGATTTCTTCCAGTCTATGGATGAAGACAATGTACCTCATGCTGATTTTGTTAAGATCACTGGTACCTTCAATACTGCTGGGCATGAGGTGGTATTGAGCTTTCTGTGGTTCCTACCAGGAGTGGATAGAACTGTTCTGAAGTGGTTTTGCTAATTTTTATATACAAGGACTCTCACTGTGATTTAGGGCAAGCGTTCATCCAATTCTAGGACATTCTTATGCAGAGTTCTACACAGTTCAACTGTCTACCTTCTTGTTAAGCTAAACTTAAAAACCGACCTCTGATGATGTGCAACTATGGAGAGACTTCATGAGCACCAATATGAATCATAGAATATCAGGGTTGGAAGGGACCTCAGGAGGTCATCTAGTCCAACTCCCTGCTCAAAGCAGGACCAATCCCTAGACAGATTTTTGCCCCAGATCCCTAAATGGCCCCCTCAAGGACTGAACTCACAACCCTGGGTTTAGCAGGCCAATGCTCAAACCACTTAGCTATCCTTCCCCCCATGGTATCGATCATGGCCTTTTGTCTAAAAAGATTAGGGTCAACAAAAGGAAAGTCAGGTACATCATCCTGCATCTTCTGGGTGAAGCCAGAATTTAGCAACCAGGAATATACCATACCCCTTTAATTGTAATTGCAGATGCAACAGATTGTCATATCAGGACTGCAGACTTAGCCTCAAGGGAATGCTTTGTTAAGTCCAGACCTTTCTGAACCAAAGCCTTGAATATTTGTTAGTCAGTCACTGGCAGCATATCAGTCACAGACAGCATCTTATCCCATAGATTTAATCCTA